>NC_069502.1:789596771-789761771 GCF_027579735.1 Bombina bombina | reverse complement strand
CCCACAATTCTGTGACTCTTCTGACAAAAAAAATCTAAGTGACAAGCAAAGAGGTCAACCCCAGAGGGAAATGAATAATCCCAATCCCCAGGCACCCACATAAATGGTGCAATGCAGTATAAAGCTTTGATTATTTCTGTTCAAAAGTTTAAAACTTTTGTGTAAAGAATCAGAACATAGTACAACACAGAAAAAAAAAAGCAAGAACCGCTTAAAGAAAATTAAACTCTCATGAGTCAGATGGAGCACGAAAATTTAAACAACGTTCCTATTTAATTTAATCATCAAATTTGCTTTGTTCTTTTGGTATTCTTTGGTGAAAGCTAAACCTAGAGAGGCTTGTATGCTAATTTGTAAGCCCTTGAAGGTGGCCTCTTATCTTAGTGCATTTTAATAGTTTTTCACAGCTAGACAGCACTAGTTCATGTGTACCATATAGATAAAATTGTGCTCACTCCCGTGGAGTTATTTATGAGTCAGCACTTATTGGCTAACATGCAAGACTGTCAAACGAAACTGAAAAAAGGGGGCAGTCTGCAGAGGCTGATACGAGTAAATCATAGAGGTAAAAAGTATATTAATATAACCATGTTGGTTATGCAAAACTGAGGAATGGGTAATAAAGGGATGATCTATGTTTTTAAACAAAAATTCTAGAGTAGACTGTCCCTGTCCTATGCAGACTTTCTCAAGACAAGTGGATCAGCTGTTTTCTGTACAAACAGGCCGGTGAAAGAAAAAAATCTGTTTAGGGTGTGACCCTGCAACTTCAAACAGGTCCTTGAGAAAGTCTGCACAGGACAGACGAAACGCATAGACGGGATCAGAATTAAGCTGTATCATCACTTGCGTGGAGGTGCTTACGAGAAATACACCACTTGCCTAAATAAGGATAAAGATTGGGTGAGAGCACAGCTGATTGCCTGGAAAGTCGCCCGGAGTCACACACGAACTATAGTTGTTTTAAGGCGTTTTTACTTCTTGTTTCTAGTAAGTACATATGGTTATGAATCGAGGTTGCGTTTCTCTGCTCTTATGTTCCAGTGTTAGTTTTAGTATGTAATTAAAAGGACTTGAAAATGTATACTTAGTTTTAGTATATAATTAAAGGGACATGAAAATGCATACTTAGCTTTAGTATGCGATTAAAGGGACTTGAAAATGTATACTTAGTTTTAGTATATAATTAAAGGGACATGAAAATGTATACTTAGCTTTAGTATGCGATTAAAGGGACTTGAAAATGTATACTTAGTTTAAGTATATAATTAAAGGGACATTAAAATGAATACTTAGTTTTAGTATGTAATTAAAAGGGACATGAACACCATAGTTTTTTATTTCCTGATTCAGAGAGATCATGCAATTTAAAAGGGACACTAAACCTAATTTTTTTTTCTTTCGTTATTCAGATACAGCATGCAATTTTAACCCCTTGAGTGCTAACGATGGCTCAGAGACGTCGCAGAGTTTCCCACTCTGGTGCTAACAACGTCTCAGAGCCGTCGCTAGCACTCTCCCACCATGAGGGAGATCTGGGGCCTCCCACCCACTCCTACCCCAGGGATCAGGCTTGCATAGTTACAAGCATCACCAGGGCTTCACGTTTTGCGTGGTGACGTCACTGCGCAACTTTATTAAAAATTTACAATACAAAGTACTGTATACGGAAAGGGGGCATGCTGCTTAGACACCTGTATCTCAGGCATCTAAGCAACTACAGACCCCCAAGACCCACCGTTGTAAAGGTAATCGCCTAACCTTTCCAACAGTGTAAGTCTTGGGGATCTGGAAAAAAATTACAAAAGTTAAATTTATTTTTTTTTTTAAAAAAACCTTAAATCACCTTAGCACCGAGGTGGGAAAGTGCTTAGCACTCAAAGGGTTAATGAACTTCATAATTTACTCCAATTATAATTTTTTCTTCATTCTCTTGCTATCTTTATTTAAAAAAGCAGGAATGTAAGTTTAGGAGCTGGCTCATTTTTGGTTCAGAACCTGGGTAGCGCTTGCTGATTGGTGGCTACATGTAGCCACCAATCAGCAAGTGCTACCCAGGTGTTGGACCAGAAATGGGCCTTTACATTCCTGCTTTTTCAAATAAAGATAGCAAGAGAATGAAGAAAATGTATAAAAGGAGTAAATTAGAAGGTTGCTTAAAATTGCATGCTCTACCTGAATCATGTAAGAAAAATTTGTGTTTTGTGTGCCATTAAACAATTTTCTAATTGACTTATATTATCTTAAGTGTTGTGTTCTCTTGGAATCCTTTGTTAATAATAATAAAGCAAATTTGATATTAGAGGTAAATTGGAAAGTTGTTTAAATTTGTATTCTTGGGTTTCATGTCCCTTTAATAGAGATGTGACACATGCATGCAAATGCAATAATCACGAATGTAATGTAATACAACATATATTGCTTACTGAGATGAATTTAGAGATAATGTATGCTACTCAATCTGAAAAACGTTAGAATAGCATAAATGATCCCCTAATACACATGCATGTCCAGTGAGTGCAATAAGGAACCCCAATTAATTAGTACACTTTTTTTTTCATTTATAAAATCCATTCTTAGACTAGAGTGTGTTCACATATGTGGTCTGCCAGAGTGAAACTAAGTAAAGTAAGATGCTGAGAAAAATAAATAGCAGTGCATACGATAATATAAAGCCATCTTTAATAGTAAATCATCTGTAGCTTGAACCCCCTACCACACACACATTCAGATTCTTACCAGTGATCTCCTTGAAGCTGGGGGTGGGCACATCTTGAAGGGTGTGGGTCCAGCCGTCCTCCTCTTTTGGGTTATCACTGGGCCCGTGCTGTCCACCCTTGCATAGCCCTTGACACGGATTTTCTCTTTTCCCTTCACCTGGGATGGTACCTTCAGGCGTTTCCCTTGCCATCATATTCTCATCATTTGTATCCTTCCTTCTCCCACGGCTTCTGCCTTGCGATGTACCGTGCCTGCCTTCTTTTAAATCCCCTGACCTCGGCCTGGAGGCAAAGCCGGTCTCCTGCTCACACACCTCCGCCGTCTCTCTCTGGCCTGAGACCTCGTCATGAGTTGTCGTCTCTTTCTTACATCTCCCATCTTCGTAGTCCACATCAGAGGAGCCACCAGTAGCTGAAGACCGGGAGTCAGGAGATGTACTGTAGAAGGGGTTGCCACTACTGTCGTCTCCTGACTCGCCAAATAGATCGTCAGATATCTGCAGGCTCTCATACCGGGATCTGGCTGCCTCCAGCAGGGACAAAGACTTCTTCCTGCTGCCGCCAGTTTCCGGGGACTCAGCTAACATCATCCTTGCTATCTCTCTTCTCCTCACCTTCTTCTTTCACTGTACTTTCGTGGATACCAGGGCAGGGCTGGAAGAGTGATTATGCGTTTAAATAATCAGGACCATAACACTTCCTCTCTCCTCCCTCTCTTTGAGATCCACCTCTTCTTTTTTTTTTTTTCCCTCCTAGGCTTATCTTTTTAGCCTCCCCTTATTGGGCGTGTGGGGAGACCCATTCGATAGCCTAGGGTCTAGAAAAAGAATTATTTTCTTGCTACTCTGATTAATAAAGATGTGCAATAAAATGGTTATATGATGCTCGAATATAAAGGCGGAACTGACTGGTGTGGTGGGTACAGACTGTCAGCAAATCGGAGCTTTGCTAAAACAAACCTAGACATTGTAAATCTAAACAAGTTTAGGAGACCCGTTTGCAATTGTATAAACCCAGCTGAACATATGGAAGAGTATTAGAGTTATTTAATATGAGAGACACGTTTGTGTCATCTGATTAGTTAAAATGTCTTTCACTTCCTGTAGGGGTGTCATCTTGAAAGGACAGAGCTATCCAGGGTGCTGAAAGTGCTCTCTGCATGTGCCGGGACTAGAGAAAAATACTACATCTATATTCATATTCTACAATTGGTTCAAAAATCAAAAGTAATCTTTTCATGATTGTAAAACCTGCTGTCTTTGTGACTAAAATGTTTACAATGTCAGCTAGGACCGGGGAAAGAGAAAAAGATTTTTGTTTGTTTTTTTAGAATTCTTACAGGCTTTGAGTTCTCTGGAATCCCCCAATATGTATGGGCTGGAGATTTACACCTTTCCTAGAAAAGTAAGAAATAATGGCAGCAGACGAGTAAATAAAAATTGACTTTTTCTATTAGTAACTTTTTTTTCCCACTGTAAAATTATATATAAAAAAGTGCACCTTTGTTTAAAAAAACAAACAAAAAAAAAACCACACAAAAAACCATATAATTAAACTAAACATAAAAATAAGCAGATAGTGCAGGTGTCTCCTAGCAACCATTTCAAAGTTAAAGGGACATGAAACCCAATTTTCTTTCATGATTTAGAAAGAGCTTGCAATTTTAAACAAATTTCTATCATCTCATTTGCTTCACTCTCTCGATATCCTTTTTTTTTTGAAAAGCATAAATAGGCTCAGTAGCTGCTGATTGGGGGGTACACATTGATGCCTCATGTGATTGTCTCACCCATGTGCATTGCTATTTCTTAAACAAAGAATATCTAAAGAATGAAGCAAATTAGATAATATAAGTAAATTGTAATGTTGTTTAAAATGGTATTCTCTATCTGAATCATGAAAGAAAAAATGTGGGTTTCATGTCCTTTTAAAGTTGCTCCTGTGCCTTCCTGTAGAGACCACAACTCACTGGATATGAAAAAGTACACTTTTATTAAAAACAAAAACATAAAAAGAAACAGATTTTGTTAAATACAGCAACTAGTTTTCTTGCAAAAATGAACACTTACATACTTATGTTTGTTCGACTTTTTGCGTGCTTCGGATATCTCGAGTATTGCAAGTTAAAAGTAAAAAGGTTTCGGTTGCGTGCTAACCCAGCAAACACAAAAAGCCTAAATTACAATATCGCTATCATGTTAACGTATTCCCCCATGAGCTTCAATGGAGTGCAAAAGAGGGGGAAAAACTAACACTACTCACGCGCAATTCGATCGCTTTTTCTCAAGTGCGCTAACCCGAAACAAAATATTCATCTTTCACAATCCCATGTTCCTCACAAAGCAGAATATGTTCTATTTGTTTTTAAATACATGTTTCTACATATATATATATATATATATATAAAATGTTTTTTGGTAAAATATATATATGTACTGTATATATGTCTTTATATGTATACATATGCAATTATGCGTTTATATGTGTTTTACTGTATATTTACTGTACATATTTCACATTCCAATGTTCTTCACTTACTGGATAATGTCTGTTTTATTCTTAAATACACACACACTATATATATATATATATATATATATATATATATATATATATATATATACAATATCAGAAAAAGACATTGCACTCGCTGGATTTTTTAACAAACTTTTTTACTTGGCAAAATTAGTGACGTTTCGGGGACAGTGTATCCCCTTCCTCAGACAGTGAATGCTTCAAACATTAGTGAATTTATACAAACAAACAAATAACCCCTCCCCCCAATTAGCAAAAAAAAACGCCAAAAGTGTTGCTATGGTGACCATAGCGATCAATGCTGTGACAGTGAAAATATTCATATTAAAAGACCTATAGCAGTATGTCACAGCATTGATCGCTTATATTACAGCCTATATACGATGTTCACTTTGTGACATATGGTCACCATAGCAACACTTTTGGCGGTTTTTTTTTGCTAATTGGGGGGAGGGGTTATTTGTTTGTTTGTATAAATTCACTAATGTTTGAAGCATTCACTGTCACTAATTTTGCCACGTAAAAAAATTTGTTAAAAAATCCAGCGAGTGCAAGGTCTTTTTCTGATATTGTATTTAATTTCACTAGCACCCTGGTTGCTGCAAATAAGTGAGAGTGCACATCTTTGCTAAACGTATATATATATACTGTATATAACTATACAGTCATGGCCAAAAATATTGGCACCCCTGCATTTCTGTCAGATAATGCACCACTTTGCCCAGAAAATTGTTGCAATTACAAATGTTTAGGCATTCTCATTTTTATTTCTTTTGTTTGTATTGGTATGACACAAAAAGCTCTAAACATGGACTGGACAAAATTATTGGCACCCTCAATTTAATATTTGGTAGCACACCCCTTGGAATACATAACTGAAATCAATCACTTCCTGTAACCATCAATGAGTTTCTTAGAGCTCTCTACTGGACTCTTCATTCGCCAACTGCTCCAGGTCTCTCAGATTGCAAGGGTTTCTTTTCCCAACTGCTGTTTTGAGATCTCTCCACAGGTGCTCTATGGGATTGAGATCTGGACTCATTGCTGGCCAGTTCAGTACTCTCCAGCGCTTTGTCTTAAACCATTTCTGGGTGCTTTTTGACGTGTGCTTTGGGTCATTGTCCTGCTGTAAGACCCATGACCTCTGACGGAGACCCAACTTTCTGACACTGGGCCCTACATTGCACCACAGAATTTTTTGGCAGTCTTTAGATTTCATAATGCAATGCACACAATTAAGACACTCAGTGCCTGAAGCAGCAAAGCAACCCCAAAACATCAGTGAAGCTCCACCATGTTTGACTGTATGGACTGTATTCTTTTCTTTAAAAGCCTCGTTTCTTTTTCTGAAAACAGTAGAATGATGGCTTTACCAAAAAGCTGTAATTTTGTTTCGTTTGTCCACAGCACAAAGGATTTTGGCTTCCTCAGGTTTGGCAAACTTCAATCTGTTTTTTTTTTTTATGTTTCTGTGTTAGCAGTGGGGTCCTCCTGGGTCTCCTACCATAGCGTCCCTTTTCATTCAGATGGCGACGTATAGTGCAAGCTGACACATTTGTACCCTGTGCCTGCAGGTCAGCTTGAATTTGTCTGGAAGTTGATCAAGGTTCTTTATCGACCATTCAAACAATCCTTTGTTGCAATCTTTGATCAATTTTTCTCTTTCGTCCATGTCCAGGGAGATTAGCTACAGTGCCATGGGCTGTAAACTTCTTGACAATGTTGCGCACAGTGGACACAGAAACATTAAGATCTCTGGTGATGGACTTGTAACCTTGAGATTGTCCATGTTTTTCCACAATTGTTGTTCTTAAATCCTCAGACAATTATTTACTGCTCTTTCTCTTCTCCATGCTCAGTGTGGCACACAGAGACACACAACAGAAAGGTTGAGTAAATTTTTCACCATTTTAACTGGTTGCCGGTGTGATTTCTATATTGTCAGCACCTGTTAATTGATACAGGTGAGTTTAATTACAAATTACAGGAGCATCACAAACTTGGAATGCAAATATTTCTTACAATTTTGAGAAGGTGCCAATAATTTTGGCCAGTCCATTTTTGGAGTTTTGCGTACAATGTGTGAGATTTGGCTTTTTTCTCTCCACTTTTTTGTGTCATACCAATACAAACAAAATAAATAAACATGAGAATGCCTAAACATTTGTAATTGCAACAATTTTCTGGGCGAAGTGGTGCATTATCAGACATATCTGACAGAAATGCAGGGGTGCCAATATATCTGGCCATGACTGTATATATAATATATATATATATATATATATATATATATATATATATATATATATATATATATATATATATATATATATGTGTGTGTGTGTGTGTGTGTGTATACACCTGCATATCTATTCCTATAGATATATAGGTATAGATATGTCATTTACATGAAATTATTATAAATTATTGAAAATTAATAAACATACTGTAAAATATATAGATATATTCTATAGACCTTTTAGACTATTTTACAGTATTTTTATGTTTTAATAATTTATATACATTTTTTGAAAAATATTTTAAATGTAATATTTCAATAACGCGAAATACTAAGTTTTCATGTGCGCTAATCCGACTGCGTTAAGATATAAATAGCAAAAGGCGGTGCACAAAATGCATATTTTACATTCCTATGTTCTTCACATAGAAAATAATGTACTTTTTTCTATTAAATGTCGCCTAGATTACGAGTTTTGCGCTATACAGGGTGCAAAACTAACGCCAAAAAAGTTGCTTTATTTTACTCTCCATAGCACTGCCATTACGAGTTACTGAAAAGCCTCCTTGTGCTGTGCGTTATAGTGCGTTAAGCTCCATACCGCACAAAATCCAAGGGCTGATTTGACGTGCTCGTGCATGCTTTCCCCCATAGACTTCAATGGGGAGAGAGTGTTAGAAAAAAACCTAACACCTGAAGTGTGGAGTGAAAAATCCCCATAACGCAACCCCATTGATGTCTATGGGGAAAAAAAGTTACGTTTAAACCTAACACCCTAACATAAACCCCTAGTCTAAACACCCCTAATCCGCTGCCCCCGACACTTAAATAAAGTTATTAACCCCTAATTCGCTGCTCCCAACATTGCAGCCACTAATAAAAGCTATTAACCCCTTATCCGCCGCTCCCCGACTTTGCCGCCACTAAATAAAATGATTAACCCCTAAACCACCGCTCTCCGACATCGCCCCCACTAAATACAATGATTAACCCCTAAACCTCCGGCCTCCCATATCGTCGCTACTAAATAAACCTATTAACCCCTAAACCTCCGGCCCCCCACATCGCAGCCACTAAATAAAACTATTAATCCCGAAACCACCAGCGCCCCCACATCGCAAAAAAAGTAAAGACTTTCAGTCAGCAGTTCAAGGGTTAACCCCTTAATGAGCAGCTTCGTACCCTGTAGGACGCTGGTCGTTATGCCCTTAAGGACCAGCGACGTACCCTGTATGTCCCTGCAGTAGTGGGCTTCTCTCTGCGTGATCTCGCTCAAAATTGCGAGATTGCGCTATTTCTGCATGCCCCACGAGTGGGGCTCTGCAGAAATATATTTGCAGAGTTGTCGATGCAGAGAGGGCCACTCTGCGGCCCTCTCTGCTTCGCACAGCGGTGGTGCCGATCGTTGGTGGGTGGGAGGCTAAGGAGGGAGGCGGGAGGGCTAAGGAGGAAGGTGGGCGGGAGTTGCGCGACAGTTTCACGCGCCTATTACTTGTAAAAAAAACACTGAAAGCGGCAGGGAAGGGGAAGGAGGGAGTGGGGGGGGAGATGGGGGATATTGGTTATCTTGGTTAGTTGGTGGGAATAGGAGGGTGAGAAGTCGATCTGGGAGGGGGGTATTTTATTGAGGGGGGGCAGCTACACTACAGAAAAAAAGGCTTTTTTTTTTTTTTTAAATTCCTAATTTGCAGCAATTTGGGTACTGGCAGACAGCTGCCAGTACCTAAGGTGGCGTCAATTAGGTAGAAAGGGGAGGGTTAGAGAGCTTTTTTTTTTGGGGGGGGGGAATCAGGGAGGTTGGGGGTTAGGGGGGAACCTACACTGCAGCAAATATAT
Organism: Bombina bombina; assembly: GCF_027579735.1. NCBI lineage: Eukaryota > Metazoa > Chordata > Amphibia > Anura > Bombinatoridae > Bombina > Bombina bombina. Next base: position 789,752,441 of record NC_069502.1, on the reverse strand, counting down.
TTAAAAAAAAGTCTTATTTTCATACTGGCAGACTTTCTGCCAGAACTTAAGATGGTGGTGACAATTGTAATGAGGGGGAGGGAATATAGCTGTTTGAGGGGGGTCAGGGAGGGATCAGGGGGTGGGATGTGTCAGATGGGAGGCTGATCTCTACAGTAAAAATAAAATTAACCCTTCAAGCTACCTAATTAACCCCTTCACTGCTGGGCATAATACAAGTGTGGTGCACAGCAGCATTTAGCGGCTTTCTAATTACCAATAAGCAATGCCAAAGCCATATATGTCTGCTATTTCTGAACAAAGGGGATCCCAGAGAAGCATTTACAACTATTTGTGCCATGATTTCACAAGCTGTTTGTAAATAATTTCCGTGAGAAACCTAAAATTGTGAAAAAGTTAACAATTTTTTTTATTTGATCGTATTTGGCAGTGAAATGGTGGCGTGAAATATACAAAAAATGGGCCTAGATCAATACTTTGGGTTGTCTACTAAAAAAATATACAGATGGCCCTCGGTTTACAACGGTTCAATTTGCACCGTTTCAGAATAACAACCTTTTTTTTCAGTCATGTGACTGCTATTGAAAAGCATTTAGAAGCAGTGCATTGATTTAAATAGCCAGTAGGTGGAGCTGTCCGCTTGTGTTGCAGCAAAGATATGCAAGCCAAACCAGCTGTAATTAATCAGTTTAACCAGACCTGAGCTATCCCGCATCTTGCAAAGGAACAAGATCTTCCTGTCTATAAATCAGTCCAGATTGGAATGCATAGAAAGAACTGTTTGCAGAAAAATGCAAGTAAAGTCTGTGTTGTGTAATTATTTTATTAGGTTTATAATGCTGTTTAGCAAATGTTTTTGTTCATTTAACTTAGTTTAATTATATATTCTGTGTTGTGTAATTATTTTATTAGGTTTATAATGCTGTTTAGCATTTAAAGTCTTCATTTCAAAGCTTTAAAAATAATGTATTAGGTGTTACTTATGACAATTTTGAGAGGGGCCTGGAACCTAACTCCCTCACTTCCCATTGACTTACATTATAAACTGGGTTTCAATTTACAACGGTTTCGCTTTACAACCATTCCTTCTGGAACCTAACCCCAGCGTAAACTGAGGGCTACCTGTATATAGTTTTGATAGGCAAATTTAAAAGTGCTCTATTTCTGTTTAAATGTAGTGATGGCAAAAATGCGCTGGTCTTTTGGGGAAGTTTTTGTCTAAAGTGCCCGGTCCTTAAAGGGACACTGAACCCAAATTTTTTCTTTCGTGATTCAGATAGAGCATGCAATTTTAAGCAACTTTTTAATTTACTCCTATTATCAATTTTTCTTCATTCTTTTGCTATCTTTATTTGAAAAAGAAGGCATCTAAGCTTTTTTTTTGGGTTCAAAACTCTGGACAGCACTTTTTTATTGGTGGATGAATTTATCCACCAATCAGCAAGGACAACCCAGGTTGTTCACCAAAAATGGGCCAGCATCTAAACTTACATTTCAAATAAAGATACCAAGAGAATGAAGAAAATTTGATAATAGGAGTAAATTAGAAAGTTGCTTAGAATTTAATGCTCTATCTGAATCACGAAAATTGGGTTCAGTGTCCCTTTAAGGGGTTAAACAACCACCCTTTTGTTGTTAAGCAAACAAGCAAAATAAAAACAGTACACATACAAAGGCACATGCTTCCGAACAGAAAAACAAACACACAACTTATATAATCCTACAAGTTCTTAGGATAATACATTAGGCATTTAAATACAGGTTATCTAAGATAACTCTCCCAGTGTCTTGCTACTTCCCTGTCTGAGATCCAAATGAATCTAACCTTGCTTGCAAGAGCTGCCTTATATAGCCCTCTAACTATCCTCAGCTGTTGCTAATTGGCTTCTACTTGTTACTAATAGTAATATTTTCAGCAGTGAGCTGGCAAGCCTTACAGCATTTTGGTTCTTTCAGTATAGTATTTTTCCCTGTAGAGAAATTAACCCTTCCTACAGGAATGAGTTTATACACTCCATCACAGGCTCAAAGAAACAATTTATAAAACAGAGCACAACTAGAGCCTGAGCATATCGGGTAGTAATGTTTTACATCATATAAATGTAACACTTAATGCAACACCTTATTTTTCTTTATAGGTACTATAGATACATAAAATGCCCCCCTCTTCCAACTTGGATCTCAGTAAACTATATACAGGCAGTCCCCAGGTTACGAACAAGATAGGTTCTGTAGGTTTGTTCTTAAGTTGAATTTGTATGTAAGTTGGAACAGGCACTTTTTTTAGGTGAAACTCTAGCCAAACATTTTTTTTTGTTTTGGATAGCATAGGATAAAGTTTGTTTTGCTATCTGTGCCCCTGTTCAGAAAATTTCACATCACTTTCTGTCCTTGTGACAATTGGATTTTCAGTATTTTGGATTATCCTGGAAAGAAGGATTGGAAATAAAGCTCTATTTTCTCCGTATGTAAGTACGAGTTGTACTTAAGTCGGATGTCTGTAACCCGAGGACTGCCTGTAGTGACTGTACATATGAGGGACGTTTATCCAATAGAAGTAAAATAATAAATGGACTTTCCATTCTTAGTAAGATTATTATATATAATGAAGCCGAATACAGTACTAGTAGTAGATATAAGTTGGTATAGTAGTAACAAAGCGTATAGGGGGAAGGGACTGTAAATGAAAAATAAATATAAAGTGTCGACAATAACAATTTAGGGGAGTAAAGTGTAGGATATATTTTACTTAGTTTACAAAGTAATCTATATGGGTGGGGGAAGTTATGGAAGTTCAGGAATATGTAACAATAGCAAGGAAGTAAACTCATTATTGCCACTACTTGTGTGAACAGTAACAACACTATAAGTATTCTTCAATTTATAGCGAACATTCAATTAGTATTTCTTATCATGTATTAGTCTGGAGACAAGGATTAGGACTCAGAGGGTTTCTGAAGGACTCTGAAAAGTATACAATAGATATTTGGGTGTATCACTAGTGAACATCAAAATACAGCTAAAAACCCCACATACAAAGGAAACTATTATTAGGCTTAGAGATATATAAAATCAGCTATCTCCTATGTTTTAAACAGTGGGTTCCCAGCAGTAAAATTATGTTTTAGCATTGTAGAATATACACATCATGCTGTCTCGACCGTAGACAGCACACTTGCCTATATGGAAAACATTAGATCTAATAGATAAAATATCCCTATATACTATAGCTGGGATCCAACAGTATGTACAATAGTATTATGCACCAAAGGGAGAAGCTTCCCACTGTAAAGAATGTAAGGCTCAGTTTTAAAATGTCCCAGTAGCGATATGCCTTTGCCAATTTAATTAATAGAAAGTTAGCTGAGTCAGAGGGTATACTATATACATATAGTGTGGCGGGTTGCAAAACTTTACCTGTAGAGATCACCTCTAGAGGAAGCACATATTGTATATGTCATTAAGAAACACCTTAATAAGTGTTGTTTAGTGCTGGCTAAACATAGTATCTCTCCTGCAGAAAGGCTAGCTTGAGAACGTAGGGAGTTAAGCAGGGTATAATCTAGACTAACAATGTAGATTAGGGAGATATTTACTAGGGTTCATAGTCTCTTCTGGGGCATAGAGAATTTGGGAATTGTCAAAACCTAAAATTAGGTATATTTAATAATTGGATACTTGTATAGCGCACAAATTCAAACTTAATCGACTCGCGGCACTGATAACAGGTTATTATTACCCAACTTAATGGTACTCATTTTACTGACCTCGGAAGGATAAAAGACTGAGTGGACCTTGCCGGGATCGAAACTGCAACCCTTGGGTTGACACAGATCTCTGTAACAGTGCATTAGCACGATGAGCTAATCTGATCGGAGTCACACACGCTGTTTGTAAAATAGAAGGTCCAATTTCTCCATACTCCTGAGGTGACCAGGATTCTCACCACTACATGAAAGATTAGGAGAGAGCCCAGAGATACCATTGGAGCACCCATTCATCAAAAGGTTTTCCCTATACTGGAACAAGACAGGGACAAAGAACCCTAGGTAGAGGCCAGAAACTACTACTTTGGAGGACAAAGGTGGACCTATACCTTTACCTCCGCAGAGCTGATATCTTACCTCATAGGATTGAGGTTATATCCGGTAAGCAGTAGGACTTACTCCCACATTTTATTTAAAGTGGAGCCACATTACAAGTGACCGGAACTGTAATCAACCATTACTTAGGAACTGTTCTCATTTAAGGGATTTATTGTATCAATTCGTTTAAAGGGACTCATTGTATCAGTGCGCCATTGTTATACCATTGATTCCTCTTTCCTTACTAATACTTAGTTATATATTAACTTTATTAATTATTTATTAAAAGTTTTTATTTATTAAAAGTTAGTTTAACCAGTTAAGGCCCATATATATTTTTTGTACATTCCCCTGCATGAATACCTCTGTCTTATCTCTGTAATTTTCAACTTTCCCTGTGTTTGCTTAAATGACCCTTAGCTCAAATGTCCATAGACATAGTACCTCCCCATTCCTTTAAACTTTTGCAGGCCAATCTGACGCTAATATATCTCTCTCCTTCAGCCTGATTTTAAAAGCATAATCTACCCCAGTCTTAATAAGAAAATACAGACATTCATCTCAGCTGTACCACTGCTATGCAAACAGGTAGCCTATGGAAGATAGTTTCCCTTCCACCCATCCCAGGCTCATTTCTTCATTTATAGATAGTCTCCCACACTACTTTATTTCTCATTAAATGACAGGGGCAAACACTAATCAACACATCCTTCCTTTTACTTAACCCTTTAGAATACATGCCCTCTCTTCCTACAAATAGCTACATATCACAAAACAATAGTATATCCTTTTTTTAAACTTTTTTTCCCCCCTCCCCATCTACACACCTTATACCACTAACATGAATCCAAATATGACCATACTGTTATTCATGATAACTCTTTTCTCACTCCAATTTTGTTCCTATCATTACCGCCATAAAAACACACCTCAAACTGGAAAACACATTATCATACACCATGGCCTGCTCTGTTGCTGTTACTTATCTGCTGAGTGCTGATGGAGGGTTATTAAAAATAACCCCCCCTAGCCCCACCTCACAAAATTATAAATTATTACATTAACAATATGGCCAAACAAAAATGATTTCCAAATTCCTTTTCCTTATGTTACTTGCCCTTGCAAATGATGTAGAGTCTAACCCTGGTCCAGCAACAAATTCCATTCCTAGCCTTCCAGCTAAAAAAGGCCTCACCTTTGTGCACTGTAATATCCGCAGCTTACTACCAAAAATCGATGCACTGCAAGCTTGGTGTTTACAATACAAGCCCAAAATCATTGTGATCTCTGAATTGTGGCTAACCACAAAAATACCTGACACTGCCATTGCAATACATGGGTATTCATGCCATAGAAATGATAGAGCAAAGAGAGGAGGCGGCATTGTAATTTATGCTGACATTTCCATAAAGTACACCCCCTTACAAAAATATAGCTCTTCTGCCACCTTTGATTTCCTTTCTGGCAAAATTGATATCCCGTGCAGTAAATCAATAATTGTTGCAGGAATCTACTGCCCACCTAGCTCCCCTGTGCATTCCATTTCTGACATAGCACTTAGTGAAACCATAGCTCAAAACCCAAAAAGTGAAATTTTGTTTTTTGGAGATTTTAATATTGATTGGCTGAATCAAAAAAATAATAGTTGTTGCTCGCTGTTTAAATCTTTGCAGCTAACGCAATTAATCTCCTCCCCAACTCGCATAAACATCAAAAGCCATAATCACACCCTGCTCGACTGGATTCTCTCCACTTCTCCCGACCGAATCCAGGAGGCAGGTGTTCTCCCTAACAATTTCAGTGATCACTGCTTAGTGTACTGCGTGCGCAAAATAAAGGCAACTAAATCCTCTCCCAAGGTTAAAATCACCAGATCCTTCAAAAAATTTAATCTTCAATCTTTTCTAATTGACATCCAGAACCTACCCTGGCACAGATTAAACTTAATCCCTGATCTAGACTCTGCAGTTGAATTCTTTCAGTCTGAACTCCTACAAGTTTGGAATTTACATGCCCCGCTGTGTAAGGTGAGAATAAAAGGAGCACACCTGAATTGGATCAGAGCTGACCTCATTCAAATGTACCAGTTTCAGGATTCATTGTGGTCAAAATTCAAACATACAGGCTCTATGAACGATCACTGTGTATATAGAAAATGGCGAAATATATGCTCTAAACAAACAAAATTGGCCAAGGCCCAATATTTCTGTGAAAATCTAAACAATAACATATTAAACCCTAGAAAGTTTTGGAAACTCATAAATAACTTACAAAATCCTCCAATCCACTCCCAACCCCCCACTGTCACTGTGGACAACCATACCCTGCAACTCCCCTTAGAAGTAGCAAATGCCTTTAATAGTTATTTTGTCGGATGCTCCACCACCCTGATTGACAAACTAATAAATGACGCGCATCCTGAAACTACAAATGTGGATCAGGCCCCACTAAATCAGCAAAAACCCAAAATATAGAAGTTCAATTTTAGACCTGTACCCATCAATGTCATTAAGAAACACCTTAATAATCTAAAAATGAAAAACCAGTCTGGACCTGATCAAATCCCAGCAATGCTGTTGAAGCTCAGTGCGTCGGCAATTGCTAAACCGGTCATAACTCTAATTAACGAATCCTTGGTGTCTGGATACATACCCAAACTTTGGAAAACTGCAAGAGTAGTGCCTATCCATAAAAGTGGGGAGTTAACCTTGGTTTCTAATTATCGCCATATATCTTTGCTCCCAGTATTTTCAAAAATCTTAGAAAAATGCGTCCATACGCAATTATGTGAGTATTACCAACAATATAACTATCTGACCCCTGATCAATCAGGTTTTCGCCCGAATCACTCCACTACAACTGCCCTCCTAAAAGTTTGCAACGACATCCAAACTGGCATGGAACAAGGAGACCTAACTGGAGCTATTTTCCTTGATTTTGCAAAGACCTTTGACACAGTAGACCACGACATACTACTGCTCAAACTAAAAAACTCTGGTATTGCTGATCGTCCGTTAACCTGGTTTTGATCATATGTATCGGATCGATCACAATATGTCTCCATTTCTGACAGCAACTCCCTCCCTCTCCCAGTCACGTGTGGTGTACCCCAAGGTTCCATTCTCGGCCCCCTACTATTCACATAATTTATAAATGATCTGCCTAATGTCTGCAAATCCTCAACTGTACACATGTACGCAGATGACACAGTAATCTATGCAAACAATTCCGATCTGTCGCAGCTTGAAGCAGTGCTCCAAGACCAGTTCACAGAGGTAGAAAAGTGGATCTCAAAAAACAAACTTTTCCTAAACACTGACAAAACTGTCACAATGATCTTTGGAACGGGACCTAAATTACACAAATTACAAAATTCCCATCTTCGCATCAAAACAAAATCCAATTGCACACTGACCGCAGTCCACTCTTTTAAATACTTGGGTATGTTGTTAGACCCCAATCTATCTTTTGGCCTTCACATAGAAAAACTGGCAGCTAAACTTTATCCAAAAATAGTTGCCCTGTACAGAAACAAATCCTGCCTCAGCCCTACTGTAAAGGAAAAGATTGTACAGCAAATATTGATGCCTATCATGGATTATGGGGACGTAGTATATGCACCTGCACCGCAAACTCATCTTAATAAACTTAATACGTTGTATAACTCGTTCTGCCGCTTTGTGCTACAATGTAACTACAGGACCCACCATTGTGACATGCTAAAAGAACTAAACTGGCTGACGCTGGAATTCAGACGCACTCTCCATCTTTCCTGCCTTGTCTTTAAGAGCCTTTCTGGGAAGCTCCCACCCTACCTGAGCAGAATGCTCACCCCAGCTATTCCCACCTCCTATAACCTCTGATCCAATAACAGCACATTATTTAGCTTGCCTCAATACAAAAAGAAAGCAGCTCGATCCTCCTTTTCCTACAGAGTGCCACAATTATGGAATCACCTCCCGCACACTTTAACAACTTCCCCAAGCCTAATATCCTTTAAGAGATCCCTGTCTACATATCTCAAAACAGAATGTGCCTGTCATGGTTGATTATAGATTTCCTACCTGTTCTATGTTAAATGTTTGCATATATTGTGTATTATTATTATTGTTTTTGTATTTTATTGTACCCTATTGTATCAATGCAATGTTTTGTGGTCCCAGGACTTACTTGAAAACGAGAGAAATCTCAATGTATCCTTCCTGGTAAAATATTTTATAAATAAATAATAAATAAATAATTAATCTGAGTAATATAAACAAACTAGGGTATAAGTCTAAAGGTATATATTACAATAAAAGTTACAAGTGAGGATAAACTTTCATAACGTTTGAGTATAGGACTTATTAAATGAGAGAACTTCAAAAATAAAGCTGGCACATCGATAACCTAGAGGACATGTTCATATAATAAAATTGCAATAGGATTTTACTTGCAGAACGGCTGGAGTGCTCAAGGTTAAAGGGAGTATAACATTTGAGTAAAGAACTCAGTAATAGGGAAAACTTCAAAAACAAAGCTGGCACAATAATAATCTCAGATGATATTAATTGCAATTTTAAATCGGTGGATCTTCATTTTCAATAATATCACCACTCCATTTAATATTAAACGATATATAAAAGCAGCTTTTACTACTTTTACTAACGGTTAATCGAATAGTATGAATTAACACAATTGTAAGAAATGCCCATTGCATGATTAACCCAATAGGTCAAATTAGGACCACATCAAGAGAATCCTACTTTCAGTCTGTGTAAGATACACCAGCTTTCCGTGTAAAAATGACCCTCCAGGGTCTCAAATAATTGCATTGCTCCTGCAACCGTGCATTCTGTCTACAAGCAGCGGGGCATAAATTATCCAGTCTCTCCAGGAACTCTCCTGAATGATGGGTTCCAAGCAATGCTGTGGAGACCATGTCTCTCTCTTCCCAAGCTTGTTCACAATGAGGGAGTACTCTGGATCGATTTTGCTGCCACCTGCAGGGCCCCAGCGAATGTTGCCTCTTGAGAAGTAACTCTCTCGCTGACTGAGGACGATGCTTTGCTGTAGGTACCCCAGCAGTCAGGTTTTTAGCTTGAACAGTGGAGATTATTCTGATGCTCCGGAGGTAGCACATGGGGTAATTAGGTTCTCTGCCTTAGATTTTGTGACTCCGTCGTCTGGTCCATCTATTTGGGTTGCTGCTTTTGTAGGCTCTGTTCCCAGAGCATTTCCTATGTCATGCCGAGTAGGTGGCGAGCGCTGGGGCCCCAGAACGTCACAGCTATTATAAGCAGCCTCAGGGATGAGCTTTGAAAACGGTGCTTCAGCCGGGTGGGACACCATATTAAGTGTGTGCTCAAACATAGCGCGGCAGTCCTCTAAAAGGTTGCTGATCTCCCCTATAATATATGCTGCAGCTTCCGTGCTATGATTAAGCAGCATGTACCTCTGTCAAAGGCTGTATGGTAGCCGTTAGTCGGTATTGTTCAGCCCGCTGATTTCCACGTGGGCTAGAAGATGGCCGCTCTTGGAGATTCTTCAAGATAGACTCCAGGGCAGTGAGGCACCATCTATTTGTCTTTCCTCTATTTAAATTTAACTGTGTAGGTCGTCTGAGCTTACGAATTCTTATTAGTGATGAAATGTTTGGGCTTGAACAGTCACCAGGCTTATTTTTTATATATAGTATAGCCGGAGCTGTTGTGATGTGCGACCGTTCAGCTGCAGTTAGCTCCGCCCCCTTATAGTGTAATTTTAATTTAAAGTTGGGGGGGGGTGTTAGGTCTAGGGGTTAATAGTTTAATTTAGTGTTTGCGATGTAGGAGAGCCGGTGGTCTAGGGGTTCATAGGTTTAGTTTAGTAGTTACGATGTGGGGGGCTGGAGGTTTAGGGGTTAATACTTTATTATAGTGTTGGTGATGTGGGGGCCAGCGTTTTAGGGGTTAATAGTTTTATTTAGGTGTCAGCGATGTTGGGGAGCGGCGGATTAGGGGTTAATAACTTGTATTAGTGTCTGCGATGTCGGGGAGTGGCGGTTTAGGGGTTAATATATTTAAATAGTGTTGGAGATGTGGGTGGGCTGCAGATTAGGGGTTAATAACTTTAATAGTCGTGATGTGGGTGGGTGGGCATTAGATCAGGGGTTACTAGGTTTAATATAGTGTTTGCGATGTGGTAGGATGGCGATTTAGGGGTTAATAGGTAGTTTATGGGTGCTAGTGCACTTTGTAACAGTTTAGTTATGAATTTTGTGAAACATTTTTGTTACACAAAATCCATAACTACTGCTCTCAGATGGCGGTATGGATCGTGTTGGTATAGGCTGTAACGCAAGCATTTTAGCCTGAACACACAACCTGTAATAGCGGCGCTACAAAAGTCACACACAAAAATGTCATTTTTTGAGTGCGGAATGGATGTTGCGTTACAGGCTAAAATGCTTGCGGTATAGCTATACCGACACGACTCGTAATATGCGTTCCTGGCCATTCCAGCGTAATGGCCAATTTTTCAGCGTTAAAAGCCATATCACACCATAACACAAAACTCGTAATCTAGCTGTATATATTCTATCTATCTATATATATACTGTATATATATATATATATATATATATATATATATATATATAGTCCTGACTGATTCATCAACATCCAACTCAAACCGTTTAACCTAGTACCATGAAATTTGGAAGGTATATTGTTTTTATGACGTAGGCACCCACTAAGCAAGGATTTTTGGAAATTACGTCCCTAAGGGGGTGAAAAAGGGGAGTGCATTTTTTTATGAGGATACCTATATCTCAAAACCCAAACATGTTACAGACGTGAAAATTGGTATTTAGATTCTCCTTTAAAAACAAAGAAACACCATTTCCCAAAAATCCACTTAAGGAGTGTGAAAAGGTGGGGGGGGGGGTGATTTATGAGGATACTTACGTTTTAGAAAAGTAAAAATTATAATTTAAAATCTTCATTATAAAGTATGTTTACATGCCAAATTTCTTGATCCTAACGTCAAGAAGTTCTCAAGATGTGGATATCACTAAAAAAATGAATACACTCTTTTCACATCTGACCATTGAGTCATAATATATAATTAACAACAAAAACTCACAAAGTAAATGTCAGCGAGTGTGCAACCCAAACGAGCACACATCGATGCGAATGGTTGTGTTTTAACTGATTGGTGCCCATGTACGAGAAACACAGAGAATTAACGAAATCTCACAAAGTCAGCGAGTGTGCAACCCAAACGTGAGTGGTCGCATTTTGTCTGTCTCATTCTCTGTTTGTAATTACAACACAAAAAAATTCCTGGACGCATATCAATGTATCAACTATCTTTGTTTTGTAGCCAATACGCCTACGTCTGCAATAAACATTGCTTATTATGTTAAGACATCATTCTGTAAATTATATTTCGTAGCTATTGGACAAAAAAAACCTCATGTTTCTTTTAAAAACAATTGTACCAAATCACAAAATCCACGCGAGCGAAGCCACAGGCAACAGCTAGTTATATATATATATATATATATATATATATATGAATATGATATTGTTAATGTAAAATACATATATATACCTATATATCTATATGAATAGATATGCAGGTATAGGTATATCCCCCTATATCTATTTAAGAATAAAAGGGACATTATCTTGTAAGTGAACATTAGAATGTGAAATATGCACAGTAAATATACAATAAAACACAAATCTATTTGTACACAGATATGAACACACACACACACATATATATATATATACATACATTGTTTTGACATTTGTATGTATCTCATTATTAAAGCCCTTTGTAGATCTTTTTTTTCTAACACCTGGGACCTCATATCTTTGAGCCCTTATAATTTTTGCTCTCGAGTGAACACTTTTACTTTCAACTTGTAATGAGCGTTCTACGTCCGCCTCGTGCAAACAGCTGTGATAAATCAGATAGTGTTTGCGCGCAACAGTTAGTGCACCACTCGTAACCTGGCCCAGATTGTGATAGTTTTAATGAGAGTCCATAAACCTATTGTACACAAAACAGTTCAATCTATTAGACAGTCTTCCTTTCAATGTCATTTGTCAAAGGAATGTACTACATCCCAAGTAATTTATCAAATGCTAAGTGTCTGTCTGCAGAAGCAGTAGCAGTGGAGTCCGTTGTAACACTCTAAAGGCGTTTGTTGCAAAATATAGAATGAACTATATCCCTGTGCTATTGCTGAAAAGACAAATGTATCCACTGTTTTAAGAGCAAATTGTCCTCATTATTTAGCAATTTAGTTACAACAGCTTTCTACTGGTATGAAACAACATACTTTATCTTCTAAAAGTATAAATATTTTTTTATTTAAATCAAGGGGCAGATGATAGTTTACTGTTTGAAAACATATAGGGCTTGATTACAAGTGGAGCTCTAAATTATCGCACAAGCGTTTTGCGGGCTTGTGAAAATGAACTAGCCATTACAAGTGGCTGGTTATCACTACTCCGAGCTCGCAGTAGCAATTAGCGCCTATAAAATTAACCAGAGATCAGATCTCTGGTTAATTTTATAAATGTGTCCCAAATGTCCCCAAAATACAGTGTGGTATATTTTATTAAAAAGTAAAGATAGCAGCTTCTTTATTTTTTTTAATAAAATAAATGCAAAAAGCCGTTTTTGGGGTCTAAAGGAGCGAGTGTGGGGTATTAGAAAAAAAACGGCAATGAAAAGTGCTTTCACATTGTGGTCTATGGGAACTGTGTGTTCCCTGTAAATTTATATGTATATGCTTATATACATATATATGTACGTGTTAATATGTGTATAAACGGCATCAGAACGAGGCTCCCATTGGAGCCTATGGAAGCACGCTCTCGGAGTGCAATTCTACCTAGCAATGCGAATGTGAGCTCGCGTTCACATTGCCGACAACTTGTAATACCATTGTACATTAGCATGCGCTGGTAATACACAGTGGAGTGCAACTATCACTTTCATGAAAGGGATATTTAGCACTCCACTTGTAATCAGGCACATAGTCTATAGATTTACATGCAATCTCCTTAAAGGGACATGAAGCCCAAACATTTTCTTTCATGATTCAGATAAGAGCATACAATTTTTTTTTTTCAAATATCATTTTTATTGAAATAGAATGGAGCAAAACACATATCGTCAGTTTAAAAGCATTGCAGTTACAGCGAAAGGATAAAGTATACAATCTCATATCAATGATGTGAAAGATGCACAGATCATCCATCATCGGTACAGCAAATTGATAGAAAAACAGATTGTACAATCGAGCTTATTAGCCTTTATCTAGCTGTAGAAATCTATGATGCGTATATAATAAGTAACATGTCTGACATTTCTATGTGTCCACTCGCCACCTATCTCCTTATTTTCAAATTCTGTAACATGTCAACCTAACACCTATAACCTAACTAAGTTAATCTAAACCTCTACATTAAACTAAAAGCTTAAAGGATTCCCAAGTGTGAGTCAAGAATGAAACCGCTTGTGGCCCGGTGGTGGAAAAAAAAAATAAAAAAAAAATAAAAAAAATAAATAAAAAGGGGAGGGTGGAGAGTGGAAGGAACAGGGTGTGAGAGGGAGGGCGCTACCGGGGGGGAGGGGAGGAAAGCATTCTCATTGTAGGGCTAGCGTTTCTGTGAACAAGTGTTCCCATTCACCCCTCAAGTCCCCCTCTATGAAAGCAGCTGAATCTTTAAATGGTATTAGAATCAGTCTCTGAATCTCTAGTTCAAAAGTTAAGATAAGCCTGCGCCACTTGCGCAGGAAGAGGCCCAGCCTATTCTGAACATCCATTCTGACATCCATTTGTTCAATGAATATTTGCGTTCTGAGTAAATTTCTGAAGCCTTGGAAAGAAGGACCTCTGCTCACGGTCCAGCTTTTAAGAATACATTTTCTGGCTATGAGCAGTACCAACGTCAGCACCGCATCCTGTTGTCTGTGTTGGTGTGCCCAGTGAAGAAAAATGACTGTTTCAGGTTGGATTGTTAGTCTTATCTGTAAGATTTGGTTAATCCAGTATTGGATTTTACCCCAATATTGTCTAACTGAGGGACATTCCCACAGATAATGTAAGAGAGTAGGAGCTTCCGAGGAGCATTTTGCACATTTGTTAGAGCGTGAGGGTACCCATTTGGCCAAGTGTCTAGGGGTGAGATATGCCTTATGTAGAAAGCGCACCTGGGTTTCCCTGAACATGGCAGACAAAGTGGTCGTCTTAGTCCTTTCCAGCCCTAACTGTATATCTTCCCAAGTAACATCCCCGATCCCCTCCCTAGTCCAGCCCTCCTGTATCTTCCCACGAACACTCTCCGAGTGCTGATGTATGAGCGCCTGGTAGATTTCGGATAGGGAGAATCTCCCCATCTGGTAAAGAGCTTGGGTGATCTTGAAAGGAGAACTCTCCCAGAACTCTGGCGTGTCTTTAATTAAGGTGGTGACATAATGTCTTGCCTGTAAAAAGGCGAAGAAGTGTGTTCTCGGCAGGTCAAATTCCCTTTGTAGGGCCCCAAAGGTTTTGATCTCCTTTGAAAGTGGGTCCAGCAGCTGTCTAAGTGATTTCAGCCCTCTCCTCTCCCATAGCAGGAAAGGCTGAGTATCTGAGCCCGCTGGAAAATCCGGGTTTTTAACCATCGGCAAATAGCTGGAGGCATGGCACGATTTTTTCAGGAATTTGTGAGCCTGATGCCAGGCTCTCAGGGGGTCTGTGAATAGCATGTTGAGGCCTAGGGTTTTTACGGATTTCATGTTTGTGATGTGTGGCAAATAGGCCAACGAGATATTTCCCAGAACAGCCTGCTCCAGGGAGGGTTGACAGAAGTGGTGTGTGCCCACCTGCCAATCCATTACCAGTCGAATTAGGGCGGCCCAATTGTATAGCCTGAAGTCTGGTAAAGCCAGACCCCCGTTGAGGAAGTTAATACTTAACTTCTCTCTTGAGATACGCGGTTTGCCCCCTCGCCATATGAAGCGGGTCGCTGCTGAGTTCAGCATTTTGATGTCTGATTTGTATAAGAGCAAAGGCAACATCAGGAGCGGGTAAAGAAGGCGGGGTAGGACAATCATTTTTAGCAAGTTGATCCTGCCTGACAGTGAGAGAGGCAAAGATCTCCAGCTATCCATCTGGGCCTGCAGTTTCGCACATATGGGTGTCAGATTGTTAGCATACAATTTATTGGGGTTGGCAGAGATCCTAACACCCTTGCTACTGTAAATGGGAAATCTCCGTCCCCAGAGAACTTCCGGTGCAACCACAAGATCTCCGATTTCTGCGTGTTCACCTTGTACCCGGAAAACTGACCAAAGTTAGCAAGGGACTCCAGAACAGTCGGGATATGCACCTGGGGGTCTTGGACAAACAACAGCATGTCGTCCGCGTATAGTGCTAAGTGTTGCGTCTGGCCCATGACATCTATGCCAGGAAAAGCCTGTCGAAGTGAGATCGCCAATGGTTCAAGAGCAATATTGAAGAGTAAAGGCGACAGGGGGCAACCCTGTCGCGTTCCTCTGTGAAGGTGAATATTCGGTGAAAAAGTATTGTTAACAAGTATGTTGGCATACGGGGAGTGGTACAGGTTCCTAACGAACTCAAGGAACGGGCCAGAAAAGTTGGCTTTGATCAAGGTATTGAAGAGGTGGTCCCATTCAACACGGTCGAAGGCCTTCTCTGCGTCCAAGGACAGCAGGAAGGCCTCCTTACCATCTTTCGTTGAGTCCCTATGCTTATTGGACCAGTAATGTTGTATAACTTGTAAGACACGACGAACATTGACCACCGAGGATCTCGCGTGCATGAATCCCGTTTGATCACTATGGATAATATCTGGTAAGATGAATTTGAGTCTCTCGGATAGCAGTTTTGTCAATATCTTGTAGTCCGAGTTTAATAACGAGATCGGACGATAAGATTCCGGTAATAGGCTGTAAGGGATCCTGTATCTTTAACTGCCTACAAATCTTATTGGTTACTCCCCCTTTAAATTGCCTAAGCAACTAAGCAGCATTGCTTAGTTATTCTAATTGTTCCCACTGTGAACACCTGAGAACCAAGCCACACTTCCTAACACATGAGAAGGATCTCATCTCTACCACGGACATTTCACTATTTACAGCTGGATAATTTAAACCGGACTCAACTAAATTTTGACACTCATTCCAACACTACAAAGTGTAGTTCAAATACCTGGCATTTACTGCTCATTTTCAAAGGTAAAACATCTACAAGTTGTTAAAAGCTGTTTACCTTCTAATCCTTTCGTTTTCAGTCTGGACTACATTTCCCAGAAGCCTCTACCACATGATTGCAGTTACTTCCGGTTTGACGATCTGCAGCAGCTCAAGCTGATCTCTCTCACTTACAGACAGGAATGGATTCCTAACTCCCAGTTCACTGAATTAAGGTACTTGAACTGTAAGAGCTTCATTAACTTTACACTACAAAACCCCATCAAGATTAATCAGTTATCCTGTACAAATTCTAATATATATAACAGGGAATAGTTAATCTGAACTAGTTATTCAACCTTGATTCTTTTCTCTATTATAACATACTTGCATTAACTCTTGATTGTCCAGCTTCTCTATAACCAGATAAGTTCTATTGGGTTATTTAATTCAAAATCATTCTATATTATACTCACCACTAAATCTGTGATTACTTTATTATATTGAGTAATTGAATTCTGTGGTGGAACAAAACTATTTTTCTTTATATACTGTTGTGGTTTCCTTAAAGAGATATTGCATAATACTCCTGTTTATTTACAAAGCTGACTACTTAATAAAGTTCCTCCTTTAATATCTGTAAATTGAGTTCCTTAAAGGTCCAGCCTTACATAATAACTAAGCCTTTAAAAAAAAAAATGGAACCAACAGATATACCCCAAATTGTGTATAATCTTTCTCAGAAAGTGGATCAGTTAACACAAGCTGTCCACGACGTTCAGATTGAAAATCAATCCCTAAGATCTATAATAAGGGATTCTATATCACTCAGATCGCCATCACATGACACCAGCCCTGAGCCACAAGTTATGTTACCAGAACCATTCACAGGTAACCGAAAACTTTATCGGCAATTTAAAAACTCCTGCAATCTTCTCTTCCAATTAAAACCTAGAACCTACCCAACAGAGAGGGTAAAAGTTTTAAGTGTTATATCCTTTCTAAAAGGTGAACCCCGTTCATGGGCAGATAATTTATGCGAATCTGAGGATCCCCTCCTGGGGTCACTTGATGAATTTTTTGAAGCCCTTGATGATTTGTATCAAGACAAGGACGTACAACTCACAGCTGAATCCTCAATGAGAAGTTTGAAGCAAGGCAAAAGGCCTGTTGAGGATTACGTGGCTGATTTCAAGTTGTACGCATCCGATTCTCAATGGAGCCAAGTAGCTCTCCGAAACCAATTCAGACTTGGATTGGCTGACAGTTTAAAGGATGAGCTTGCCAGAGTAGAACTACCGAAAACCCTGGATGCCTTAATGAGAACAGCCACCCTACTAGACCGCAGATTGCGTGAAAGGCGTGCCGAACGGTACAGTACCGATTCCCGTCCTAAGCTTTATTCTACCCATGAGGCCACTCCATCCATAAAACCTACTGAACAACCTATGGAGATTGGAATAGCTCGCGGTCCATTAACACCAGAGGAAAGACTCCGTAGACGAGTAAAATCCTTATGTATGTATTGTGCAAATCCTTTGCACACTGTACAGGACTGCCCTATACTTCTAAAGAACAAAAGAAGTAAGTTTGGTTTTTCTTGTACATCAATGCCTATAACAAACAATCCCACTTTTCTCATTTTACCTCTTTTCCTACAGTGGGACCAAAAGCAACTGACGGTTGATGGAATAATAGACTCCGGAGCCTACGGCAATTTTGTTGATTTACAAATTGTTAAAATTAATAAAATACCCCTTATTCGTAAAAGCAAACCAATTTGTGTCCGTGTGATTGATGGTTCACCCATAACAACTGGTCCCATAACTCATCACACCATACCAATACGCATGTCAGTTCTAGGTCATACTGAATTGTTATCTTTTGATGTCTTACCTTCACCAAACTACAAAATTGTTCTGGGCATTAATTGGTTACAGTTACATAACCCACATATTCAATGGTTACCCTTTAAAATTGATTTTAACTCACAGTACTGTTCAGAATACTGTTCTAACAATAAATTGGTTTTACATTCAGATCCATTAGAGACAAAATTAACATTGGAAACCTTACCCCCTGAATATTCTGACTTTCTAGATGTTTTTAGCAAAACTGAAGCCGAGAATCTTCCTCCCCACAGACCGTATGACTGTCCAATTGATCTACAACCTGGGGCAGCAATTCCTTTTGGTCACTTGTACCCACTAAGCCAGCCTGAACTCGAACATCTTAAGTCATATCTAGAAGAGAACCTTAGAAAAGGATTCATCAGACCATCAACCTCCCCTGCAGGAGCCGGCATATTTTTCGTCCGAAATAAAGATTCCACTATCAGACCCATCATAGATTACAGACAACTTAATAAGGTTACAATTAAAAACCGTTATCCTCTACCGCTGATACCGGAGCTCATCGAGAGGTTATCCGAAGCCAAAATTTACACCAAATTGGACTTACGCGGTGCGTATAACCTCATCAGAATCAAAGAGGGTCATGAGTGGCTCACTGCATTTAGAACCAGGTACGGGTTATACGAGTACCTGGTTATGCCTTTTGGATTGTGCAATGCACCTGCCACATTTCAGCACTTTATAAATGAAGTATTCCACGACTTACTAGACACTACCGTTGTTATTTATCTTGATGACATTTTAATTTATTCCCAGTCTTATGATGATCACATCAGACATGTAAAAGAGGTTCTCCTGAGGTTGCGCAAGCATAAACTCTACGCCAAACCAGAAAAATGTCTATTTCACACTGACAGAGTAACTTTCCTTGGTTACGAGATATCACCTACCGGTATTGAAATGCAAAAAGAAAAAGTGGAAGCAGTTTCCACATGGGAGACACCAAAAACCAGAAAAGACCTTCAAAGATTCCTTGGTTTTTCGAATTATTACAGAAAATTCATAAAAAACTTCTCCAGGATTGCAAGACCATTAACAAGATTAACCAGTGTTTCAATTCCTTTCCATTGGACAACAGAGGCAGAAACCGCTTTTTGTAAGCTAAAAACTCTCTTCACTACCGCTCCTATATTGAAATATCCAAACCCTTCCCACTGCTACATATTAGAGGTCGATTCCTCAGATTTTGCGATTGGAGCTGTTTTGTCTCAACAAGAAAATCCTAACAGTCCCATTCATCCTATCTCATTTTATTCAAAAGTAATGTCACCAGCTGAAAAAAACTATCCAATCGGAGAGAAAGAACTTTTAGCGATCAAACAATCATTAGAATACTGGAGACATCTTTTAGAAGGCACAACTTATCCAATTAAAATTTACACTGATCATAAGAATTTACAATTCCTACAAAACAACAAAACACTATCCTCTAGACAAGTCAGTTGGAGCCTTTATTTTTCTCATTTTTCCTTTAATATTATCTACAGACCCGCTAACAAAAATGGGAAGGCTGATGCTCTCTCCAGATTGCCCGAAAAACCTGACAGACTTGATATACCATCAGATATCATACCCAAAGACCGATTCATTGGCCTCACCAATACATTACTTTCTGAGATAAAAAAACATACCAGAGAAGACACAACTCAAGTTCATCCTGATCTCAAGATGAGTTCAGGAATTTATTATCATGAAGGAAAAATGTACATACCTACTACATTGAGATCAACACTTCTACAGATGTACCACGATTCACCCCTTTCAGGACACCCTGGTACCCAACGTACCTTAGAACTACTCAAAAGGACTTTTTGGTGGCCGAAGATGAGAGATACTGTACATCAATATATCCAAACTTGTATGACATGTTGCGTTTCCAAACCCGAAAGAAAACCCCCATACGGTCTACTCATGTCCTTACCAATACCCACAAAACCGTGGCAACACTTATCGATGGATTTCATCGTAGATTTACCTCCATCTAAGAATCAGACCACTATATTCGTTATTGTGGACATTTTCACAAAGATGGCTCATTTTCTACCATTTCACAAGCTTCCTACCTCATCTGAAACAGCCAAATTATTCCTTAATAACATAGTTAAACTTCATGGTATTCCATCCATCCTCACAACAGACCGAGGAACCCAATTTACCTCTCAATTTTGGTCAAAATTGTGTGAACTTACTCAGATTGACCATAGATTCACCACCTCATTCCACCCACAAACTAATGGCCAGGCAGAGCGAGTTAACCAGTGGTTAGAGCAATACATACGCTGTTTCTGTTCCTATCATCAAAACGACTGGTTAGACTTCTTATCTATGGCAGAATTCGCATATAACAATTCTGTCAATGCTTCTACAAAGGTCTCTCCATTCTATGCCAATTATGGGTATCATCCGAATTTCCTATTGGATTCTACTGATGATCTCAATTTTCCCCTCGTTGATGATCTACACAATTCTCTAATTGACAACTTTAACTTCCTCCATGAGAACATCAAACAAGCACAATCTGTACAAAAGAAACATTATGATCTACGTAGGAGGGAACCTCCACTTTACTCCATTGGAGATAAAGTTTGGCTGTCAACAAAGAACTTGAAGCTACAAATTCCAAGCAAAAAATTGGCAAGTCTCTTCCTTGGACCTTTCCGTATCAGTAAGGTTGTAAATCAGAATGCTGTCACTCTTGACCTCCCGGCTAGCCTTCGAATCCACCCTACGTTTCACGTCTCTCTTTTAAAGCCTTATACGGCACAAAGAGTTAAAGATGTTCTCCTTCCACCTCCCTCAATTCTACCTGATCCCAATGAGTTTGAGGTTCAAAGCATTCTAGATTCACGATTACGTCATGGGTCCTTACAGTACCTGGTTCGCTGGAAGAATTTTTCATCGGATGATGACTCTTGGGAACCGGCTGCAAATATCAATGCCCCCCGGCTGATTTCTGTCTTCCATCGCCGGCACCCGGATAGACCTCGTCCTGTAGCTGTGGAACAGCTCCCTTGAAGGGGGGGTACTGTAAGGGATCCTGTATCTTTAACTGCCTACAAATCTTATTGGTTACTCCCCCTTTAAATTGCCTAAGCAACTAAGCAGCATTGCTTAGTTATTCTAATTGTTCCCACTGTGAACACCTGAGAACCAAGCCACACTTCCTAACACATGAGAAGGATCTCATCTCTACCACGGACATTTCACTATTTACAGCTGGATAATTTAAACCGGACTCAACTAAATTTTGACACTCATTCCAACACTACAAAGTGTAGTTCAAATACCTGGCATTTACTGCTCATTTTCAAAGGTAAAACATCTACAAGTTGTTAAAAGCTGTTTACCTTCTAATCCTTTCATTTTCAGTCTGGACTACATTTCCCAGAAGCCTCTACCACATGATTGCAGTTACTTCCGGTTTGACGATCTGCAGCAGCTCAAGCTGATCTCTCTCACTTACAGACAGGAATGGATTCCTAACTCCCAGTTCACTGAATTAAGGTACTTGAACTGTAAGAGCTTCATTAACTTTACACTACAAAACCCCATCAAGATTAATCAGTTATCCTGTACAAATTCTAATATATATAACAGGGAATAGTTCATCTGAACTAGTTATTCAACCTTGATTCTTTTCTCTATTATAACATACTTGCATTAACTCTTGATTGTCCAGCTTCTCTATAACCAGATAAGTTCTATTGGGTTATTTAATTCAAAATCATTCTATATTATACTCACCACTAAATCTGTGATTACTTTATTATATTGAGTAATTGAATTCTGTGGTGGAACAAAACTATTTTTCTTTATATACTGTTGTGGTTTCCTTAAAGAGATATTGCATAATACTCCTGTTTATTTACAAAGCTGACTACTTAATAAAGTTCCTCCTTTAATATCTGTAAATTGAGTTCCTTAAAGGTCCAGCCTTACATAGGCTGTCTTTCCCCGCCTTCGGGATCAAGGTGATATAGGCCGCGGAGAACTCAGGGCCCGGGGTTTTTCCCCCATCAAAATAAGAAGCGTATAGAGCTGCTAAGATTGGAGATATTTGTTCCTTGAGAAGTCGGTAAAATTCTATCGGCAACCCATCAGGGCCAGAGGCCTTGCCCAGCGACATTGCCATTATTGTCCTCTGAATCTCGTCCTCTTCTATATGAGCATTTAATTTCTCCAGCTGGGATTCCGAGATCTGCGGGATGTTGACACTTTCCCAGAATCTATCCCTCAGGTCTGTTCCAGCTGGGCGCTCACTGGCATATAAAGTTGAGTAATATGTTGCGAAAGCTTTCGCAATTGACTCGGCATCCTTAACAATTTTACCTTTGGCCCTTAGTGCGGCTATGTGTTTAGAAGAGGTATGGATGTTGACCAGGGATTCCATAAGCCTCCCGGATTTATCCCCAAATCTATAGTATGTGCCTCTAGATCTGAGAAGTGTTTGTGATGCCTGGTTGGCCAGCAGCGCCTCATATTCCTTTTTCAAGGTTATATAGGTGCAGTGATTCGCACCAGAGGGTGTTGTACAAAAGGTGCTATAGGCCTCAGTGAGGGCCGCCCTCAGCCTCCCAAGCCTCTCTGTGCACTGTTTTTTTCTGCGGGCCAGATAGGCAACTATGTTACCCGCCAGGACCGCCTTAGCAGCACTCCAGAACAGTTCTGGGGTATCCACGTGTTGAGCATTATTTGCCCGGTATTCATCCCAAGAGTGTACCAAATAGCTTTGGAATTCTTGTGAGTGAGTGAGGTGTTTTGGGAATTTGAGAGTACGTCGGTTAGAGACCGGGGGTTTCCCATCCAAAAAGAGCACTATGGGGGCGTGATCTGAGACCACCACTTCCCCAATTTTGGTGTCAATGATGTGTGGGAGCAGAGAGTTCGAAACCAGGAAGAGATCTATACGAGACAGGGTGGGGGATGCACGCGAGGCGCAGGTATAATCTTTTCCATCAGGGTTGAGTTGTCTCCAAATGTCTACCACGTCCAGGGAGCTACCCAGCAGCGCAAAGGTGTCTTTTTCAAATTTTTCCGAGGGTCTGGACATCTTGCCAGATTTCCCTCTTTGTGGCCCTCTCAACCTATCGCATTGGGAGTTGGGTGTGAGGTTAAAATCTCCGCCCAAAATAATATGAGTGTCTAAATAGGGAGCGATAACTGCCACAAGGGCATTCCAGAAACCTCTATCCCTCCGATTAGGGGCATAAATGTTGCATAGTGTATAGGTTTTTCCTGCAATAATTATCTGCATTAGTATGTATCTACCCTCTGGGTCTTTGAGTATCTCTTTTATTTCGTACTCCAGTCTCTTCCCCAAGAGTATTGCTACTCCTCGGCTAGCTGAGCTGTATGAAGCATATTCAACCCTCCCCACCCAGTCTGATTTCAATTTTTCATGTTCGGGATCTAAAAGGTGCGTCTCCTGTAGGAACGCTATGTCTGCCTTCTTTTTTCTAAGCTGAGTGAGGATCGTCTTTCTCTTTATCGGGGAATGGATACCCCCAATATTCCATGAGTAAAGATTAAATTTTAATTACTCTATTGATCCCAAGAGCTGGTGTGTTTGAGCATTTGAGTGTAAAGTGTGAAAGCAACATAGATAGCGTCCAGAGAGCCAGAGGAGGGGGGAGGACAGGGGGAGGAGAGGGGGGAAAAAAAAAAAAAAAAAGGAAGAAACCACCACACAACCTCACCGCATTGTACAGGCTCCCGGTTCAGCCTCCCTCTGCGATGAACCACCACCAGGCCCAAGTAAATGGCTTTGATCCTGAGCTGTTCTATGATAAGGAAGAAAATATTTGTCACCATCTTTAGCTTAGCAATCTGAAAATGCAGGCAGACCTGTTTTTGCACAATAAAAGATTTTAAACAGCATGTAAAAAACAAATGTATATATAAGGGAGGCAGTCTGCATAGAAAAAATGAAATGGCACACAGTAAACAGATCAAATATAGCCCTGTAAATTTCCCCATAGAAAAATCAAGCCTCTGAGGATCTGATTCCTGAATGGCATTTAAAGTTGTCACATAACCCTGGAACTCATAAACCTCGTCCGGTTTTACCAGATGAGATGTGGGGCATTGTTTTTTCCCCATTAATACAAACTCCCCCACAAGGGCTTCCAACTTCAAAACATAACTTGTATAGAATAGCTTGAGCTGTTGCTCTGTAAACACATTCTGTGCCATCCTACAATATTTATTTAGTTGCATAACTAAGATGTTGTGCGTAAGGCAAGTGTCTATTTATTCTCTTCAGCCTAGATCCCCCTCATCTTGTTCCCTATCTTGGTTGCGTGCAGGGGAGTTCCCCTTGTCAACAAATTCCTGGGCTTCCAGGGGAGTATCGAAGAATCTTGGGCCTCTAGGGGTAATGACCTTGAGCCTAGCAGGATACAGGAGGAAGGCCTGTCTACCCTCCCTATGCAACCTAGAGCAAATAGGTGAGAATTCCCTGCGCCTGCGCGTGACGTCTGCGGAGAAGTCCTGAAACAGTAGCAAGCGTGCTCCTTCAAAGGACAGGTGTTCCAGTTTTCTGTATGCTCTCATGATAGTTATTTTGGTCTGAAAATGCAGAAATTTGATCATAATAGGGCGGGGCTGTGGTCTATCTGTACCTGACTTTTCTGATCCTACCCTATGTGCCCTCTCAACCCCCCCCTCTAGATCTCTAAGCGGGATATTTAGTAAAGATGGCAGAGTTTTTTCAACAAACTGAAGTAAATCACCAGGTTTAACCGTTTCTGGGAGACCTAGCAGACGCATATTATTGCGTCGTGATCTGTTTTCCAGATCATCCACTTTTAGCTGTAAAGTGAGCGCCTGCCTTTCAAGATTCCTAATTTTGTTTGTATTAGTGCTATTGTTATCCTCTAAGTCAGAGATTCTACCCTCTGCCTCCGCTACCCTGGTAGAGAATTGCTTGATGTCATCAGTGAGTGTGTCAACCCCTCTTTGTAAATTATCAATTTTGGGCATAAACAGCTTTGAAATCTGTTTTACTATAGGGTGTGAGTCTATCTGACTAGTTTCTTGGAATGGGTCTGCAGTGGAACTTTGAGAGGCTTGCTCAATGCCAGCCCTATTTTTTCGCTCACTATTTTTGTTGCGGCCTGACATTGTGTGATTAGTTAAGAATCTCTCCATGTACCCATAAAGCAATAAAAAAAGAAAGGAGAGATCAAAACAAACAAACCAGCCACAAGGTTGAGATTACAGAGATATAGATAGAATAACACAGTGACTCTGAGTGCAATGAACCCAATACATGTAGGAATATGGCATACCACAATTTTGTTACAGGGAAATGTGCTACCCGAGACAATAAAAGAATACTCTAGAACCCAAATGTCACCCTACCTGTTATAACTTGGTAAGTATAATTTCAGTTTAGAGGGTACTAGATTTAGCTCCCAGGTTACACACAGTCTCTACTTGAAGCCTGGGTTCCAATCACCACATACAGTCACTCCATACATATAACGCTATACAATCCTGCCACAGTCATGCATTTTCCACACACACAGTTGGTTTTCCTTCAGCGTGGTCTGGGTTCTCACTTCATACCCAAGTGGTTCAGTGCATAGAGTAAATCAAAGCTGCAGCATCATATAATTGAGACTGTCCTGGGAAAGGGTACTGCTGCAGAGGCTTCCTATCCCCAGGCTTGAGTGAGATTGGGCCTAATTAGGATAACTCCAGTAAGTCCATGTAGTATTTAGTCTTTGCGGCAGAGTCAAATGTTCCTGTGTGTAAATTTCCACACTTTTACAGGCAGTCCATCCCAGGATTCAGGGGGAGGTAAACAGTGTCAGTCCCAGATCAGAAGATGCCACAAAATTGAGAGTGCTTTGTTTTTAGGTGAGCTTTAGGGTCCCGCCAGGGGGACAAAGATACCTTTAACAGCCCCACTAAAAGTTTCCTGTGTAACAGTGGCCGGTGTTGCAGTACATGAAAGCCAGAGCCGGTAGGGCCTAAACTCTGTGCAGTGTTCTACTGCTAGTGTCAATGCAGGGGGAGCATGAAAAAGGAAGGAGAGGGTGTCTCTAATGGGGCCCTTTGGTCCAGAACTAACGTGTAGGGCCCAGTTTTGAGTATGGTGTTAGAGTCCCCTTCACCCCTCTAGTCTGTGCTCAGTGCTGCTAATAGTAAACAGCTCTTACCCTCCGCATCTGTTACATGGGGTCCTGGTCGGCCGTTATCCAAGATGGCGCCGGTTTTCGCGCCAGAAGAAAGTTCCTTGCTCTTTAGACGGGTGCACAGTCCGCGGTGCCTGCTGCACCCTTAACGGACTTCACCGGGACATCTCACCGCACCGTGTTCAGCAGATCTGTGGGGGAAGCCTGAAGATTTGTGTTGGTTGACTCCCGAGGGACACCCGGGCTTCCTCCTCCCGCCGGTACCACTTTACCCTCCGCTGCGGGTATATTAGGTGTTTGCGGCTTCAGGGTATCAATCTGCTCTCTGCAGGGCCAGTAAAACCCTCTCTGTGCAGTGTGGCCGCGCTCTCCTGTAGAGTATGTTCTTAGCCGCCTTCCGGTGGTGGAGCGGTGTTGGGCTCCCCCGATCTCTATGGCGGGCTGACAGGACAAGTCTCCCGCTCCGGGCAGCAAATTCTGCCAAGGAGAGATCACTGGGTATGAGGCTCAGTTGCTGCTCTTGTGCCAGATGTACTTTGTAGGTTCCAGGCTGTATTCTACCTGTTTTGGGGGTATTGAGGCACGGAGCTCCTTGCTTCTGCTGCTCTCTCTCAGGCCAGCCCACCGGAAGTCACAGGTACTTTCAAGAGCATACAATTTTAAACAACTATCCAATTTACTTCTATTACCTAATTTGTTTTGTTCTCTTGCTATTCTTTGTTGAAAATACCACCTAGGTAGGCTCAGGAGTTGCTTATTGGTGGCTGCACCTATATGCCTCGTTGCTGTTTCTTTAACAAAGCATACCAAAAGAATAAAGCTATTTAGACAATCAAAGTAAACAGGGAGTTGTTTAAAATTGTATTCTCTATCTGAATCATGAAAAGGAAATTTGGGGTTTCATGTCTCTAAGTATACTCACCTGAGAGTTATCTTAGATATATTTTACATCTGAACAACAGCTAGTAGTTATGAAAAGCCTAAGACACTGAAACAGCACTGGATGTGATTATCAGTTTGTAAGAACAGGAGTCGCAGCATATTCAGACGGAGACAGACTGACCTAATGCAAATTTGGGATAGAGGGATCTGTGGGGGTGACTGTCAGAACTCAGGGGAGACTAACCACCTCACATAGGGCTTGTTTCCATTGAGCCTTAAAGAGATACTAAATCCCAACATTTTATTTAATGATTCAGATAGAGCATGCAATTTTAAAGGGACACTGTAACCAAAATTTTTCTTTCGTGATTCAGATTGAGCAGGAAATTTTAAGCAACTTTCTAATTTACTCCTATTATAAAATTTTCTCCATTCTCTTGGTATCTTTATTTGAAATGCAAGAATGTAAGTTTAGATGCCGGCCCATTTTTGGTGAACAACCTGGGTTGTCCTTGCTGATTGGTGGATAAATTCATCCACCAATAAAAAAAAGTGCTGTCCAGAGTACTGAACCCAAAAAAAGCTTAGATGCCTTCTTTTTCCAATAAAGATAGCAAGAGAACGAAGACAAATTGATAATAGGAGTAAATTAGAAAGTTGCTTAAAATTGCATGCTCTTTCTGAATTAGAAAAGAAAAATTTTGGGTTCAGTGTCCCTTTAAGCAAATTTCTATTTTACTCCTATTATCAGTTTGTCTTCGTTCTCTTGCTATCTTTATTTAAAAAAGCAGGAATGTAAAGCTTAGGAGATGGCCATTTTTGGTTCAGGACTTGGGTTATGCTTGCTTATTGGTTGGCTCAGTTTAATGTAGTCATCAATAAACAAGCACTATCCAGGGTGCTGAACTTAAAATGGGCTGGCTCCTAAGTTTTACATTATTGCTTTTTAAATAAAGAAAACAAGAGAACAAAGAAAAATTGATAATAGGAGTAAATTAGAAAGTTGCTTAAAATCGCATGCTCTATCTGAACCATGAAAGAAAAAATTTGGGTTTAGTGTCCCTTTAAATGGTTTTGCATGGGCGCGCAAAATTAAAACAAAAATGCTATTGGAACCCATTACAATTACTAAACACTTTCCAATGGCACATTTTCCACTGTCTATTACTGTCAGCCAGAGCCCGGCTGCTGGAAGAAAAAAAACATAATTTATGTAAGAACTTACCTGATAAATTCATTTCTTTCATATTGGCAAGAGTCCATGAGCTAGTGACATATGGGATATACAATCCTACCAGGAAGGGCAAAGTTTCCCAAACCTCAAAATGCCTATAAATACACCCCTCACCACACCCACAATTCAGTTTAACGAATAGCCAAGCAGTGGGGTGATAAAGAAAGGAGTAGAAAGCATCAACAAAGGAAATTTGGAAATAATTGTGCTTTATACAAAAAATCATAACCACCATAAAAAGGGTGGACCTCATGGACTCTTGCCAATATGAAAGAAATGAATTTATCAGATAAGTTCTTACATAAATTATGTTTTCTTTCGTGTAATTGGCAAGAGTCCACGAGCTAGTGACATATGGGATATCAATACCCAAGATGTGGAGTCTTCCACTAAAGAGTCACTAGAGAGGGAGGGAATAAAAATAAAAACAGCCATATTCCGCTGAAAACATTAGTCCACAACCCAATAAAATAAGTTTATTTCATATTTGAAAGAAAAAAACTTAAATCAAAAGCAGAAGAATCAAACTGAAACAGCTGCCTGAAGAACTTTTCTACCAAAAACTGCTTCCGAAGAAGCAAATACATCAAAATGGTAGAATTTAGTAAATGTATGCAAAGAGGACCAAGTTGCTGCTTTGCAAATCTGATCAACTGAAGCTTCATTCTTAAAAGCCCACGAAGTGGAGACTGATCTAGTAGAATGAGCTGTAATTCTCTGAAGTGGGGTCTGACCCGACTCCAAATAAGCTAGATGAATCAAAAGTTTCAACCAAGAAGCCAAGGAAATAGCAGAAGCTTTCTGACCTTTCCTAGGACCAGAAAATAACATAATTTATGCTTACCTGATAAATTCCTTTCTTCTGTAGTGTGATCAGTCCACGGGTCATCATTACTTCTGGGATATTACTCCTCCCCAACAGGAAGTGCAAGAGGATTCACCCAGCAGAGCTGCATATAGCTCCTCCCCTCTACGTCACTCCCAGTCATTCGACCAAGGACCAACGAGAAAGGAAAAGCCAAGGGTGAAGTGGTGACTGGAGTATAAATTAAAAAAATATTTACCTGCCTTAAAAACAGGGCGGGCCGTGGACTGATCACACTACAGAAGAAAGGAATTTATCAGGTAAGCATAAATTATGTTTTCTTCTGTTAAGTGTGATCAGTCCACGGGTCATCATTACTTCTGGGATACCAATACCAAAGCAAAAGTACACGGATGACGGGAGGGATAGGCAGGCTCTTTATACAGAAGGAACCACTGCCTGAAGAACCTTTCTCCCAAAAATAGCCTCCGATGAAGCAAAAGTGTCAAATTTGTAAAATTTGGAAAAAGTATGAAGCGAAGACCAAGTTGCAGCCTTGCAAATCTGCTCAACAGAGGCCTCATTCTTGAAGGCCCAAGTGGAAGCCACAGCTCTAGTAGAATGAGCTGTAATTCTTTCAGGAGGCTGCTGTCCAGCAGTCTCATAAGCTAAACGAATTATGCTACGAAGCCAAAAAGAAAGAGAGGTAGCAGAAGCTTTTTGACCTCTCCTCTGCCCAGAGTAAACGACAAACAGAGAAGACGTTTGTCGAAATTCCTTAGTTGCCTGTAAGTAAAATTTTAGAGCACGGACTACATCCAGGTTGTGCAGTAGACGTTCCTTCTTCGAAGAAGGATTTGGGCACAAAGAAGGAACAACAATCTCTTGATTGATATTCCTGTTAGTAACTACCTTAGGTAAGAACCCAGGTTTAGTACGCAGAACTACCTTATCCGAATGAAAAATCAAATAAGGAGAATAACAATGTAAGGCTGATAATTCAGAGACTCTTCGAGCCGAGGAAATAGCCATTAAAAATAGAACTTTCCAAGATAACAACTTTATATCAATGGAATGAAGGGGTTCAAACGGAACGCCCTGTAAAACATTAAGAACCAGGTTTAAACTCCATGGTGGAGCAACAGTTTTAAACACAGGCTTAATCCTGGCCAAAGCCTGACAAAAAGCCTGGACGTCAGGAACTTCTGACAGACGTTTGTGTAACAGAATGGACAGAGCTGAGATCTGTCCCTTTAATGAACTAGCAGATAAACCCTTTTCTAAACCTTCTTGTAGAAAAGACAATATCCTAGGAATCCTAACCTTACTCCAAGAGTAACCTTTGGATTCACACCAATATAGGTATTTACGCCATATCTTATGGTAAATCTTTCTGGTAACAGGTTTTCTAGCCTGTATTAAGGTATCAATAACTGACTCAGAAAACCCACGTCTTGATAAAATCAAGCGTTCAATTTCCAAGCAGTCAGCTTCAGAGAAATTAGATTTTGATGTTTGAAGGGACCCTGTATCAGAAGGTCCTGTTTCAGAGGTAGAGACCAAGGTGGACAGGATGACATGTCCACCAGGTCTGCATACCAAGTCCTGCGTGGCCACGCAGGTGCTATTAGAATCACTGATGCTCTCTCTTGTTTGATTCTGGCAATCAATCGAGGAAGCATCGGGAAGGGTGGAAACACGTAAGCCATCCTGAAGTCCCAAGGTGCTGTCAGGGCATCTATCAGGACTGCTCCTGGATCCCTGGATCTGGACCCGTAACGAGGAAGCTTGGCGTTCTGTCGAGACGCCATGAGATCTATCTCTGGTTTGCCCCAACGTCGAAGTATTTGGGCAAAGACCTCCGGATGGAGTTCCCACTCCCCCGGATGAAAAGTCTGACGACTTAAGAAATCCGCCTCCCAGTTCTCCACTCCCGGGATGTGGATTGCTGACAGGTGGCAAGAGTGAGACTCTGCCCAGCGAATTATCTTTGATACTTCCATCATAGCTAGGGAGCTTCTTGTCCCTCCCTGATGGTTGATGTAAGCTACAGTCGTGATGTTGTCCGACTGAAACCTGATGAACCCCCGAGTTGTCAACTGGGGCCAAGCCAGGAGGGCATTGAGAACTGCTCTCAATTCCAGAATGTTTATTGGCAGGAGACTCTCCTCCTGACTCCATTGTCCCTGAGCCTTCAGAGAATTCCAGACGGCACCCCAACCTAGAAGGCTGGCGTCTGTTGTTACAATTGTCCAGTCTGGTCTGCTGAATGGCATCCCCCTGGACAGATGTGGCCGAGAAAGCCACCATAGAAGAGAATTTCTGGTCTCTTGATCCAGATTCAGAGAAGGGGATAAGTCTGAGTAATCCCCATTCCACTGACTTAGCATGCACAGTTGCAGTGGTCTGAGGTGTAAGCGTGCAAAGGGTACTATGTCCATTGCCGCTACCATTAAGCCGATTACCTCCATGCATTGAGCCACTGACGGGTGTTGAATGGAATGAAGGGTGCGGCAAGCACTTTGAAGTCTTGTTAGCCTGTCCTCTGTCAGGTAAATCTTCATTTCTACAGAATCTATAAGAGTCCCCAGGAAGGCAACTCTTGTGAGTGGAACGAGTGAACTTTTCTTTTCGTTCACCTTCCATCCATGTGACCTTAGAAATGCCAGTACTAACTCTGTATGAGACTTGGCAGTTTGAAAGCTTGAAGCTTGTATCAGAATGTCGTCTAGGTATGGAGCTACCGAGATTCCCCGCGGTCTTAGTACCGCCAGAAGAGCACCCAGAACCTTTGTGAAGATTCTTGGAGCTGTAGCCAATCCGAATGGAAGAGCCACAAACTGGTAATGCCTGTCTAGGAAGGCAAACCTTAGGTACCGGTAATGATCTTTGTGAATCGGTATGTGAAGGTAAGCATCTTTTAAATCTACAGTGGTCATGTACTGACCCTCTTGGATCATAGGTAAAATTGTCTGAATAGTCTCCATCTTGAACGATGGAACTCTTAGGAATTTGATTAGGATCTTTAAGTCCAGGATTGGTCTGAAAGTTCCCTCTTTTTTGGGAACCACAAACAGATTTGAGTAAAACCCCTGTCCCTGTTCCGATCGTGGAACTGGATGGATTACTCCCATTAACAAGAGCTCTTGTACGCAGCGTATAAACGCCTCTTTCTTTGTCTGGATTGTTGACAACCTTGACAGATGAAATCTCTCTCTTGGAGGAGAGTATTTGAAGTCCAGAAGGTATCCCTGAGATATTATCTCTAGCGCCCAGGGATCCTGGACATCTCTTGCCCAAGCCTGGGCGAAGAGAGAAAGTCTGCCCCCCACTAGATCCGATCCCGGATCGGGGGCCCTCAATTCATGCAGTTTTAGGGGCAGCAGCAGGTTTCCTGGTCTGCTTGCCCTTGTTCCAGGACTGGTTAGGTTTCCAGCCTTGTCTGTAGCGAGCAACAGCTCCTTCCTGTTTTGGTGCAGAGGAAGTTGATGCTGCTCCTGCTTTGAAATTATGAAAGGAACGAAAATTAGACTGTCTAGCCTTAGCTTTGGCTTTGTCCTGAGGCAGGGCATGGCCTTTACCTCCTGTAATGTCAGCGATAATCTCTTTCAACCCGGGCCCAAATAAGTTCTGCCCTTTGAAAGGTATATTAAGCAATTTAGACTTAGAAGTAACATCAGCTGACCAGGATTTTAGCCACAGCGCCCTGCGTGCCTGAATGGCGAATCCTGAATTCTTCGCCGTAAGTTTAGTAAGATGTACTACGGCCTCCGAAATGAATGAATTAGCTAGTTTAAGGACTCTAAGCCTGTCCGTAATGTCGTCCAGAGTAGCTGAACTAATGTTCTCTTCCAGAGACTCAATCCAGAATGCCGCTGCAGCCGTGATCGGCGCAATGCATGCAAGGGGTTGCAATATAAAACCTTGTTGAACAAACATTTTCTTAAGGTAACCCTCTAATTTTTTATCCATTGGATCTGAAAAAGCACAGCTATCCTCCACCGGGATAGTGGTACGCTTAGCTAAAGTAGAAACTGCTCCCTCCACCTTAGGGACCGTTTGCCATAAGTCCCGAGTGGTGGCGTCTATTGGAAACATTTTTCTAAATATCGGAGGGGGTGAGAACGGCACACCGGGTCTATCCCACTCCTTAGTAACAATTTCAGTAAGTCTCTTAGGTACAGGAAAAACCTCAGTACTCGCCGGTACCGCAAAATATTTATCCAACCTACACATTTTCTCTGGTATTGCAACTGTGTTACAATCATTCAGAGCCGCTAACACCTCCCCTAGTAAAACACAGAGGTTTTCCAGTTTAAATTTAAAATTTGAAATATCTGAATCCAGTCTGTTTGGATCAGAACCGTCACCCACAGAATGAAGTTCTCCGTCCTCATGTTCTGCCACCTGTGACGCAGTGTCTGACATGGCCCTAATATTATCAGCGCACTCTGTTCTCACCCCAGAGTGATCACGCTTACCTCTTAGTTCTGGTAATTTAGCCAAAACTTCAGTCATAACAGTAGCCATATCCTGTAATGTGATTTGTAATGGCCGCCCAGATGTACTCGGCGCTACAATATCACGCACCTCCCGAGCGGGAGATGCAGGTACTGACACGTGAGGCGAGTTAGTCGGCATAACTCTCCCCTCGTTGTTTGGTGAAATTTGTTCAATTTGTACAGATTGACTTTTATTTAAAGTAGCATCAATACAGTTAGTACATAAATTTCTATTGGGCTCCACTTTGGCATTGCAACAAATGACACAGGTATCTTCCTCTGAATCAGACATGTTTAACACACTAGCAAATAAACTTGCAACTTGGAATACAATTCAGTTAGAATAATATTAAAAACGTACTGTGCCTTTAAGAAGCACAGAAGATCTATGACAGTTGAAAATTAATAAATTGAAACAGTTATAGCCTCAATCCTTATAAACAATACAACTTTAGCAAAGGTTTAATCCCATTAGCAAAGATAACAAATTCTGAAAGCAGGAAACAAATTACAGAATAAACGATTTTTGTCTCAGTCAACTATAATTCTCACAGCTCTGCTGAGAGAAATTACCTCCCTCAAAATAAGTTTTGAAGACCCCTGGGCTCTGTAGAGATGAACCGGATCATGCAGGAAATACAATGAGCTGCTGACTGAAATATCTGATGCGTAGCAAAAGCGCCAAAAAACGGCCCCTCCCCCTCACACACAGCAGTGAGAGAGAACAGAAACTGTCAGAAAAAAGATTAAGCAACTGCCAAGTGGAAAAATAGTGCCCAAACATTTATTCACTCAGTACCTCAGCAAATGAAAACGATTTTACATTCCAGCAAAAACGTTAAACATAATTTCTAGTTATTAAACAGCTTTATGTACTTCTTACAGTGTAATTCTAGTGAAGTACCATTCCCCAGAATACTGAAGTGTAAAGTATACATACATGACATTATATCGGTATGGCAGGATTTTCTCATCAATTCCATTGTCAGAAAATAAAAGCTGCTACATACCACTATGCAGATTCATCTGCCCGCTGTCCCCTGATCTGAAGTTTACCTCTCCTCAGATGGCCGAGAAACAGCAATATGATCTTAACTACTCCGGCTAAAATCATAGCAAAAACTCTGGTAGATTCTTCTTCAAACTCTGCCAGAGAGGTAATAACACACTCCGGTGCTATTTTAAAATAACAAACTTTTGATTGAAGATATAAAACTAAGTATAATCACCATAGTCCTCTCACACATCCTATCTAGTCGTTGGGTGCAAGAGAATGACTGGGAGTGACGTAGAGGGGAGGAGCTATATGCAGCTCTGCTGGGTGAATCCTCTTGCACTTCCTGTTGGGGAGGAGTAATATCCCAGAAGTAATGATGACCCGTGGACTGATCACACTTAACAGAAGAAAAAACAAATAGACTGGAAGTCTTCCTAAAATTTTTAGTAGCTTCCACATAATATTTCAAAGCTCTTACCACATCCAAAGAATGTAAGGATCTCTCCAAAGAATTCTTAGGATTAGGACATAAAGAAGGAACAACAATTTCTCTACTAATGTTGTTAGAATTCACAACCTTAGGTAAAAATTGAAAAGAAGTCCGCAAAACTGCCTTATCCTGATGAAAAATCAGAAAAGGAGACTCACAAGAAAGAGCAGATAGCTCAGAAACTCTTCTATAGTGGGGAAACAGGAAGGCGCCAATAGGGTGATAACGTATAGACCCAGACAGGTGAGTATAAGGAGAGAAAAGGTACTCACAAGCAGGGCGGCACTTGAACGTGCCTAACCAAGCGGGCCGGGACCACAGCGTCGGCCGGGAGACTCACAACGGCAACAACACCAATCCTCGAGCCGGACCAAGTTCCGTGTGGCCAATCAGGAACGCTGGATGGTGACACACCTCCCTCTTCGTATGCCGATACTGAACACAGGCATAGAGGGTAGGAGACAGGAACAAACTGTGTAAGGCTCTCCCGAATACCGAGAGCTTGATTCACACAAGCCAACAAGGTTAATCGCTTCCTTAGCATTGGTTAACAGCTAATCCAATGCAATGTGTGTGTGAATATGACATATTCACACACACATTGCATTGGATTAGCTGTTAACCAATGCTAAGGAAGCGATTAACCTTGTTGGCTTGTGTGAATCAAGCTCTCGGTATTCGGGAGAGCCTTACACAGTTTGTTCCTGTCTCCTACCCTCTATGCCTGTGTTCAGTATCGGCATACGAAGAGGGAGGTGTGTCATCATCCAGCGTTCCTGATTGGCCACACGGAACTTGGTCCGGCTCGAGGATTGGTGTTGTTGCCGTTGTGAGTCTCCCGGGCAACGCTGTGGTCCCGGCCCGCTTGGTTAGGCACGTTCAAGTGCCGCCCTGCTTGTGAGTACCTTTTCTCTCCTTATACTCACCTGTCTGGGTCTATACGTTATCACCCTATTGGCGCCTTCCTGTTTCCCCACTACAGATTTCCTAACCGTCTACGCACGCTACAGAAGAGCAGCCTTATATCGGATTGTTTGCTACATTCGTCACCATAGGCGCACCTCCATCAAGGACTTATTTTGTTTTTGATATCTGTTTCAGAAACTCTTCTAGCAGAAGAGATAGCCAAAAGGAACAACACTTTCCAAGAAAGTAGTTTAATGTCCAAAGAATGCATAGGCTCAAATGGAGGTGCCTGTAACACCTTCAGAACCAAATTAAGACTCCAAGGAGGAGAAATTGATTTAATGACAGGCTTAATACGAACTAAAACCTGTACAAAACAGTGAATATCAGGAAGTATAGCAATCTTTCTGTGAAATAAGACAGAAAGAGCTGAGATTTGTCCTTTCAAGGAACTTGCAGACAAACCCTTATCCAAACCAACCTGAAGGAACTGTAAAATTCTAGGAATTCTAAAAGAATGCCAGGAGAATTTATGAGAAGAACACCATGAAATGTAAGTCTTCCAAACGCTATAATAAATCTTTCTAGAGACAGATTTACGAGCTTGTAACATAGTATTAATCACTGAGTCAGAGAAACCTCTATGACTTAGAACTAAACGTTCAATTTCCATACCTTCAAATTTAATAATTTGAGATCCTGATGGAAAAAACGGACCTTGAGATAGTAGGTCCGGCAGTAACGGAAGTGGCCAAGGCGGGCAACTGGATATTCGCACCAGATCCGCATACCAAAACCTGTGTGGCCATGCTGGAGCCACCAACACAGAAGACTGTTCCATGATGATTTTGGAG
Source organism: Bombina bombina (assembly GCF_027579735.1). Lineage (NCBI taxonomy): Eukaryota > Metazoa > Chordata > Amphibia > Anura > Bombinatoridae > Bombina > Bombina bombina. The sequence continues at coordinate 789,715,452 of NC_069502.1, read as the reverse complement.
ATCACTCTTGGAAGGAGAACTAGAGGCGGGAAGATGTAAGCAGGATGATAACACCAAGGAAGTGTCAGTGCATCCATTGCTTCCGCCTGAACATCCCTGGACCTGGACAGGTATCTGGGAAGTTTCTTGTTTAGATGAGAGGCCATGAGATCTATCTCTGGAAGACCCCACATCTGAACAATCTGAGAAAACACATCTGGATGGAGAGACCACTCCCCTGGATGTAAAGTCTGGCAGCTGGATAATCCGCCTCCCAGTTGTCTAAACCTGGGATATGCACCGCAGAGATTAGACAGGAGCTGGATTCCGCCCAAGCAAGTATCCGAGATACTTCTTTCATAGCTTGGGGACTGTGAGTCCCACCCTGATTATTGACATAAGCCACGGTTGTGATATTGTCTGTCTGAAAACAAATGAACGGTTCTCTCTTTAGCAGAGGCCAAGACTGAAGAGCCCTGAGAATTGCACGGAGTTCTAAAATATTTATTGGTAATCTCGCCTCTTGAGATTTCCAAACCCCTTGTGCTGTCAGAGCTCCCCAAACAGCTCCCCAACCTGAAAGACTCGCATCTGTTGAGATCACAGTGCAGGTTGGCCAAACAAAAGAGGCCCCTTGAACCAAACGATGGTGATCTATCCACCATGTCAGAGAGTGTCGTACATTGGGATTCAAGGATATTAATTGTGATATCTTTGTAGAATCCCTGCACCATTGATTCAGCATGCAAAGCTGTAGAGGTCTCATATGAAAACGAGCAAAGGGGATCGCGTCCGATGCTGCAGTCATGAGACCTAAAACTTCCATGCACATAGCCACTGAAGGGAACGACTGAGACTGAAGGTGCCGGCATGCTGCGACCAATTTTAAACGTCTCTTGTCTGTTAGAGACAGAGTCATGGACACTGAATCTATCTGGAAACCTAAAAAGGTGACCCTTGTCTGAGGAATCAAGAAACTTTTTGGTAAATTGATCCTCCAACCATGTTTCCGAAGAAACAACACTAGTTGATTTGTGTGAGATTCTGCAGTATGTAAAGACTGAGCTAGTACCAAGATATCGTCCAAATAAGGAAACACCACAATACCCTGTTCTCTGATTACAGATAGTAGGGCACCCAGAACCTTTGAAAAGATTCTTGGAGCTGTTGCTAGGCCAAATGGAAGAGCAACAAATTGGTAATGCTTGTCTAGAAAAGAGAATCTCAGAAACTGATAGTGTTCTGGATGAATCGGAATATGAAGGTATGCATCCTGCAAGCCTATTGTGGACATATAATGTCCTTGCTGAACAAAAGGCAGAATAGTCCTTATAGTCACTATCTTGAAAGTTGGTACTCTTACATAACGATTCAAAATTTTCAGATCCAGAACTGGTCTGAACAAATTTTCTTTCTTTGGTACAATGAATAGGTTTGAATAAAACCGCAAACCTTGTTCCTGAAGAGGAACTGGCATTATTACCCCTGAAGACTCCAGGTCTGAAACACACTTCAGAAAAGCCTGAGATTTTACTGGATTTACAGGGATGTGTGAGAGAAAAAATCTTCTCACAGGAGGTCTTACTTTGAATCCTATTCGATACCCTTGAGAGACAATGCTCTGAATCCAATGATTTCGGACTGATTTTATCCAAAAATCCTTGAAAAACCTTAATCTGCCCCCTACCAGCTGAGCTGGAATGAGGGCCGCACTTCATGCGGACTTAGGGGCAGACTTTGGTTTCCTAAATGGCTTGGATTTATTCCAATTTGAGGAAGGCTTCCAACTGGAAGCAGATTCCTTGGGAGGAGGATTGAGTTTTTGTTCCTTATTCTGACGAAAGGAACGAAAATGGTTAGAAGCCTTAGATTTACCCTTAGGTTTTTTATCCTGAGGCAAAAAAACTCCTTTTCCTCCAGTGATAGTTGAAATAATAGAATCCAACTGAGAACCAAATAAATTATTACCTTGGAAAGAAAGAGATAGTAATCTAGATTTAGATGTCATATCAGCATTCCAAGATTTAAGCCACAAAGCTCTTCTAGCTAATACAGCTAAAGACATGGATCTAATGGTATCACAAATAAAATGATTAGCATGTTGCAGTAAGCGAACAATGCTAGATATGTCAAAATCCAATTCACGTTGCTCTAAATTTTCCAACCAGAAAGTTGATGCAGCCGCAACATCACCCAAAGAAATAGCAGGTCTGAGAAGATGACCTGAATATAAATAGGCCTTCCTTAGATAAGATTCAAGCTTCCTATCTAAAGGATCCTTAAAGGAAGTGCTATCTTCCATAGGAATAGTGGTACGTTTAGCAAGAGTAGAAATAGCCCCATCAACTTTGGGGATCTTTTCCCAAAACTCTATAGATTTTGCTGGTAAAGGATACAATCTCTTAAACCTTGAAGAAGGAATAAAGGAAGTACCTGGCTTATTCCATTCCCTAGAAATCATATCAGAAATAGCCTCAGGAATGGGAAAAACACCTGGGGAAACCACAGGAGGTTTAAAAACAGCATTTAAACGTTTATTAGACTGAACGTCAATAGGACTGGTTACCTCAATATCCAAAGTAATTAACACTTCTTTTAATAAAGAACGCATATACTCTATTTTAAATAAATAAGTAGATTTGTCAGTGTCAATATCTGAGGAAGGATCTTCTGTTTCAGATAGATCCTCATCAGAAGAGGATGAATTATTATGTTGTTGGTCATTTGAAATTTCATCAGCTAAATGAGAAATTTTAAAAGACCTTTTACGTTTATTAGAAGGTGGAAATGCAGACAAAGCCTTCATAATAGAATCAGAAACAAATTCTTTAAAATTTACAGGTATATCATGCACATTAGAAGTTGAAGGAACTGCAACTGGCAATGTACTATTACTGATGGATACACTATCTGCATGTAAAAGTTTATCATGACAACTATTACAAATGACATTCGGTGGAATAATTTCTACAATTTTACAACAAATGCACTTAGCTTTGGTAGAACCGATGTCAGGCAGCAATGTTCCAGCAGAAACTTCAGAGACAGGATCAGATTGGGACATCTTGCTCAATGTAAGAGAAGAAACAACATATAAAGCAAAATTATCTATTTCCTTAAATGACAGTTTCAGGAATGGGAAAAAATGCAAAAGCATAGGCCTCTTGATAGAGAAGAAAGCAGGAGGCAAACATCAATGGGGTATTGAAATAATGAAAAAAATTTGGAGCCAAGTATGACGCACAACATAACGTAAACTTTTTTGGCGCCAAAAATGACTGGAAATGACACACTTGCGTCACTAATGACGCCGCCGTGTGAAAGGTCTCGGCGTCACGTATGACGCCAGAAATGACGAAGTTGCGCCATAAACGTATCTTTTCGCGACAAAAAAGTTTGCGCCAAAAATGACGCAATAAAGTCTAGCATTTGACGCACCCGCGGGCCTAACACCCGCAATTGCAAAAAAGTTGTCAAATTGAAAAAAAGACTAAACCCCAGGTAAGAAATAAAATTCTTAAAGTGTTTACGTTCCCAAATATGAAACTGACAGTCTGCAGAAGGAAATACATGAACCTGACTCATGGCAAATATAAGTACAATACATATATTTAGAACTTTATATAATTGCATAAAGTGCCAAACCATAGCTGAGAGTGTCTTAAGTAATAAAAACATACTTACCAAAAGACACCCATCCACATATAGCAGATAGCCAAACCAGTACTAAAACAGTTATTAGTAGAGGTAATGGTAAACTGAGAGTATATCGTCGATCTGAAAAGGGAGGTAGGAGATGAATCTCTACGACCGATAACAGAGAACCCATGAAATAGACCCCCGTTAGGGAAATCATCGTATTCAATAAGTGATACTCCCTTCACGTCCCTCTGACATTCGCTGTACTCTGAGAGGAATCGGGCTTCAACAATGCTGAGAAGCGCATATCAACGTAGAAATCTTAGCACAAACTTACTTCACCACCTCCATAGGAGGCAACGTTTGTAAAACTGAATTGTGGGTGTGGTGAGGGGTGTATTTATAGGCATTTTGAGGTTTGGGAAACTTTGCCCCTCCTGGTAGGATTGTATATCCCATACGTCACTAGCTCATGGACTCTTGCCAATTACAGGAAAGAAAAGACACATCCCATAGAAAATAATAGAAGACGAAAATTACTAAATTACACCAGGTTTCCATTGAACAATTGAATAATTATATTTCAAGATGTACTTCATATAAAATATCACATATAAAAATAAATGTAGCAATAAATTAAAACCAAAAACAAATGTCTTATCTTAATTTTAAATATATTCTTTAAATTATTAGATTAGTTATTAGGTGACCAAATCACTTTACCTAAATCAAAAAACACCCAACTCCTAACACTGCAACCAACTACCATGTCTTTCCTTCTCTAGCCTATCACAGTATGGAGCGCAGGCACTAAACTTAACTTTTATAATCTAAGGTCGGGTTACCATAGCAACAAACTTATGGCAAGATTTTCAAGAAATCCGACATTGGATGGAAGTAGGGTTGCCACCCGTCCCTTCAAATACAGAACACTTATAAGTTACACATGCTGCAGGGTGTGCAGGGAGGAATATGAATAGTGCAGTCCAGAAACACAATACATGTTCCTCCCTGCACACCCTGCATCAAGTGTAACTCATAAGTGTCCAGGAAAACATGGCTGAGGTGGCAACCCTAGATGGAAGCGTTAAGACAACATTAACTTACACATACACAAAAAGACCGACTGCATGCTTTGCGCAAAATATTTATATGGAAACCTAGTACTAAAATTGAGCCGTAAACTACTTTTTGGCTGTTGGCAACTTCAATAGCTTACGGTTCCATCTTTACCAACTTAATGGAAGCAAGCCCACATTTGGCTGGCTTGTTTGAGGAATTATCAGTGCCATATATATGCTGGGGTGTGTGTGGGGCAGGTTCCAAGGTCAGATTTTGTAACCGGGAGGTAAAGGTTGGATGTGAAGCATTTACAAACACACTGGCTCCAATTTAAATTCATCAGAATGTAAAAACATTGTACGAAAACTTGGATGATATTTATTTTTTATCCAAGAGACACCATCTGAGTTTGTAAAACCAATCAAATTAGATATACATTAGAACAGGAATACATACATAAAAATATATATTTGGTGAAAATGCAAGAAAAACTTTACAGTTAAAGGGACTAAACCCAATTTTTTTCTTTCATGATTCAGATAGAAAAGCAATTGAAAGCAACTTTCGAATTTACTCCTATTATAATTTTTTCTTCATTCTCTTGCTATCTTTATTTAAAAAGCAATAATGTAAGTTTAGAAGCTGGTCCATTTTTGCTTCACAACCTGGGTTGTGCTTGCTGATTGATGGCTAAATTCACCCACCAATAAACAAGTGCTGTCCAGTGTCTGAACCAAAAATTGCCTGGCTCCTTTGCTTAGATGCCTTATTTTTCAAATAAAGATAGCAAGAGAACAAAGAAAAATGATAATATGAGTAAATTAGAAAGTTGCTTAAAACATTGCATGCACTATCTGAATCATGAAAGAAAAAAATTGGGTTTAGTGTCCCTTTAATTGATCCAGTATTAATAATGGCTGCTTAATGTGTTTATAGATTTTTTTCACCTGTTATCAATTAATGACATGTATAATTAACAATTTTAACATTCAAAACTTAATTGCATTATAAATGGACATAGTGATGTTCATATTTAAAGGACCATTAAATACAGCAGAATTTCATAATTGACAAATGCATAATAACAAAATAGCACACCGAATTTCAAATGAGCAGATTTCTTTCTGAAAAATGTAAAATATTTCCCTACCACCTGTTTCATGTGACAGCCATCATATACACTGTGAACTCTTGCATATGCTCAGTAGGATCTTGTGCATAGAAAAAGACTGCACTAATTGATAATGGATGTAAATTAGAAAGCTTTTTACAATTGCATGCTCTATCTATATAAAAAAATGTTTTATTGTTGTAATAAAAAAGCACTAAGCAGTGGGTTATACTTTATAGAAATCTTTGCAATATGCATTATTCATAATAGTAAAATGATTTTGCCTTTTATTTATTTTTGAACTGCATTTGTGCAGGGTCCATAACTTCCTGTTACATCCTCACAAGTGGGCCGTAGCCTCTTTAGGAAGGCATTTATAGCTTGATGTCACAAATCTTCTAGAGCTACTCGAGCTGGCTTTCTTTAACATTGACTGAACAATAACAGGAAGTCAGTTTATTGCCCAAGCTCAGTAGAGGACAGAATACAACTTGAGAACTTAAGCTGTCGACATGTCAGCTCCCTCATCTCCCTAAGGGCAGTGACTACACTGGGAATGTCTAATTGCTAATGTTGCAAGAAAACAAGTAGGTTGTTTGATATTTTTAACATAGTCTGTTTATTTTTATATTTAGTTTGATTTAACTTTTTTTTTACTAAAGGAGCACTGTATCATATACCTTTAAGTTTTTGGGGCCGATTTATCATGTGTCTGGCAGACATTATCCACTGTAGCGATCATGTCTGCCATACATCGATAAATGCCGACAGCATACGTTGTCAGCATTTATCATTGCCCAAGCAGTTCTGGTAAACTGCTTGTGCAATGCCACCCCCTGCAGATTTGCGGCCACTAGTAAGGGGCGTCAATCAACCTGATCATATGCAGCGGCGGCAGACGAGTTAAGAAGCAGCGGTTTTAAAGGGACAGTACACTGTTAAAATTGTTTTTATATTAATGTATTTTCAATGACCTGTTATACCTGCTGCAGAAGATAAAATGTATAAGAAATTGCATTTTCAGGTTTATTTCTGTATATTAAGTAGCTGGTTTTGTGCCTTGAAACCACAGCATATTACAATGGGTTGAGCTTTATGTATCAGATCTCATTATGTTATCACTTTGTGTACACATACTTGCTTCCTTTTCTTATATTTGTCTGGAAAACTAAAGCTCAATACATAGAGAGAACAATGGAAAATTATAATTTTATTACTTACCTATCCTGTACCCCACTGGGAGTGTCATTTCTTCTGCTGGCTGTGTTTACTTAGGCTATTCAATAGCTGAGACTCCAGTATCAAAACATTCATTATAGGTTGGGAAACCACAAGCTAAATCAGCTATTTCAAAGGCCAAAATAGAGGTAAAGGAGCTACTTGTAAACAATTTAATACACTCCAGCAGGTAAAATGGATCATTGAGAACAATTTAAATGGGAGAAATGTATTGAGTGAACTGTACCTTTAAGACCGCTGCTTTTTAACTCCTGAGCCTGGAGGCTCACGCAGAAACAGGGGTATTTAGCCCCATTCAGGCCATGATAAATTGGCCCCTAAGTTTTGACTTAAGTGTCCCTTTAACTTGTGTACACGTTTCTATTTTTTATTCAACAAGGAAACAATCTTGTTCATTAACATGTAAACCTAGTATGCACCAAAACTTTAACCTTGAACACAATTATACAAACAGCCAAGAAATGTTCTAAACAAGCCAAAAAGTTATTTTAAAGGTCGAGGCTTTGAAATAGGAAAAAATCCAATATAGTGTGAACATCTGCTTATAAAGTATTGATCACAGTGTTGCCTTTGTTTTTGATAAAGATTTCTGAACATTGCATATATTGTGTACAGTTTAAAAATAAAATAAAAAATACTTAAAAAAAAAATAAATCTGAACATTGATCTGTATTGTCAGTTTGTTTTTCCAGTGATCACAATGCCAAAATGCTTCTGTTATTAATACTCTTGAAGCTTCAAATCTTTATCGACAAGCAACATAAAACAAGTATAAGACAGCAGCCAGCCAGTAAAACGCTTTTCTCAGTGTGTTAATGTCACAGGCCTCCTATGTGAAATGCACGTCTCTCTGTCAGTCCCCGGGGCTATAGAATGCTTTCCCATGTGAGATCCTTGGCATTGTGTGTACTGCCTTGGATGTGCCTGTCTACTGGAAGCAGTTTTCTGCTTCTTAGGACAGCACAGTGGATGAAGATGCTGACAGGATAGTACAATGCACTATCATAGCCAACCAGATATAGTCTGAACATGTACACAATTCACATAGACTGGGGAAATACACATATACACTTACAACTTCTATAACAGTTTTAAGGCACTTTCTGGTACTTTTAAAACTTTAGTTTAAATGAGGTTACTACCCCACCACAAAGGGGTTAAAAACACAGTAAAAGTACTGCTCTGATCCCTCACTGCTTAAATGTGTAACCGACGCTGCTAATTGGCTCAGCGGTACTTCTACTGTGTGTTTAACCCCTTTTTGGGGGTTAAACACACAGTTGTGCAGGGTTGCTAGTTTCAAAATGACTCGCTCGAACAAATTAGAGAATGTAATTTTTCAACTATTATAGCCCTTTAAACTACTATCCTTACTTATACTTCTGGATTTTACTATGTGGCAAGAAGCTCAGGTCTCTGGACCATCAGCTGATCCTTTGGAAGAGAGCTCCACTAATAATTGAACTGATGAAACCGTGCTGTGACACGGAGAAACGCGTTGCTGATGTGTTTTTAACCTTTTAATAAACTTTTGATGTTCCGTTACATCGCTGCTGCACTCTTTTATTCCTGGATTGTCCACTACTGGGGCTCCCTGTTGGTTTTACACCTTATCCATTGCGCCTTGGAGAGTACTATCCTTTGCTAATAGTGAAGAAGACCGTGGGAATTACACTGCTCCTTCGGATCTCCTCTGGTGGGATAAAGAAACTATCTGATCCAGGTGCCTGGGAAGTCTGCCGAGCGACTCTTTGGACTCGGCCTGCTTACACTGCACATTAGTGCTTTTTACCACGTGAGTAGGATATCTGTACACTTGCAAATCCTACATCTTGTTTTGTTTTTATCTGCACTATGTGGCGCCCTCTGTCTCTTTTGTTTTAGAAATAATTGAACCCCTTGCAAGGATTTCAGGTGTATCCCCCTGCTCAGCTGTGTACCTCATGTGCTGAGTTTGTGTCTAACCCTAGACAGACAGGGTTTATCTGCCCTGCCCTTATATCGGAGTGTTCAAGGGTCAATGGTCCACCATGGCTGCACCATGGAAGGTTCTCCAGAATGATCTCCAAAATGTAGAAAACATAAATTATGCTTACTTGATAATTTAATTTCCATCTGTATGAGGAGAGTCCACGGCTTCATTCATTACTTGTGGGAATACAGAACCTGGCCACCAGGAGGAGGCAAAGACACCCCAGCCAAAGGATTAAATACCTCACCCAGTCATTCTGCCGAGGGAGCAAGAAACAGTAGGAGAAATATCAGGGTATAAATGGTGCCAGAAGAAAAACAACATAAATTTAGGTCCGCCCAATGGAGAACTGGGTGGGAACCATGGACTCTCCTCGTACAGATGGAAATAAAATTATCACATTACTTGTGGGAAACAAATAAACAAGTTCTAGAGGACACTGAATGAAAAAGGGAGGGTAAAAGGAGGTGGACCCTATTTTGAGGGCACCACAGCCTGCAAAACCTTTCTCCCAAAAGCTAATTCAGCCGAAGCAAAACCATAAAATTTGTAAAATTTTGAAAAAGTATGTAAGGAGGACCAGGTAGCCGCCTTACAAATCTGCTCCATAGAGGCCTCATTCTTGAAGGCCCAAGAAGAAGCAACAACTCTAGTTGAGTGAGCCGTAATCCTCTGAGGAGGCTTATGTCCCGTTGTCTCATAAGCCAAACGAATCATGCTCCTCAGCCAAAAAGATAGGGAAGTGGAAGAAGGGAAGTGGAAGAAGCCTTCTGTCCTTTGCGCTTCCCCAAATAGACAACAAACAATGCTGAAGTCTGTCTGAAATCCTTCGTAGCCTGAAGATAAAATTTCAAAGCTCGAACCACATCCAAGTTATGAAGTAACCGTTCCTTTGAAGACGAAGGGTTAGGACACAAGGAAGGAACTACAATCTCCTGATTAATGTTGCGATCAGACACAATCTTAGGGAGAAAACCCAACCCAGTGCAAAGGACAGCCTTATCAGCATGAAAAACCAGGTAAGGAGGCTCACATTGCAAGGCCACTAACTCAGAAACTCTGCGTGCAGAAGCAATAGCCAATAGAAAAATAACCTTCCAAGACAGAATTGTAATGTCAAGAGATTGCATAGACTTAAACGGAGCCCTCTGCAAAACCCTTAGAACCTGATTCAAACTCCAAGGAGGAGCAGAATGTCTGAAGATAAACATATACAAGAACAATTCCAGCAAGAGAGCTGGACAGGATACTAACCGGAAAAGCACTCTACCCTCATACATATGGGCTTAGTGTATATAGGTTTTAAAATATATCAACTTTATTAGTTTTATGTAAAAAGGGTTACACACAATAAAAACAGTTGCAGCAAGTAAAAGTGGTTTTCAAACTAATGTAGTGAAAAGGGTTGATAGTTACAAATTCTTATCCTGAATTGATATCATTAATAGTAACTCCCACCTAAAGAGGATTTGTGGTAAATCTTAATGGTAAGATCCCTGCAAAATCAGGGGCCACTATTTATATTTATATATGGGTATACCTCCATCCACCTTAGGGACAGATCCCCACAATTCTAGCTGAGCATCAGGAACCGGAAACAATTTCTTAAACGAAGAAGAAGGGCAGAAGACGAATTAAGTCTCTCCCATTCATTCGCCATCTTTACGATAACTGGTAAAGTCTGGGAGACCACCCTGTCCTTATAAACTTTATCAAGCTTAGGAATAGAAGGTTCCTCCAGTAACTTTGGTTCCGGAACCTCTAGGGTAGCCAACACCTCTTTTAATAAAAAGCGTGCTACATCCTAAACCTAAAGTCTGGTTCCTCCAAAGCTGGAGGTTTAGAGGCCGCACATTCAGACCCAGACAAAGAGTCCTCTGAAGTATCGGAATCCTCTACATCAGCGGATAATCTAGTCTCAGATACATCCAACAGAGTATATGATCCCTGGGAAGGATAGCAATGTTTAACCTTTCGCTTAGCGGGGCGAGGAAAAGCACTGAAGGAAGCAGACACCGCCATTTGCAACTGATCAGTAAAATCTAGCGGCCACAGGGCCCTTCCCGCAGGAGGATTAGTAGTGCACTGGGGAGCTGCATTTGTAATCGGAGATGATTGTAGGGAACGCACCTCGCAGGACAGAGACCCCTCAGAGGTTGACGGCTCAGCGGTACTTAACATCTTTTTCTTTTTAGATATCACTATTTTATTAAGGCATGTAGAACATAGTTGAGCAGGCGGGTATACCTTTAGCCTCCTCACAATAAACACAGGCATTAGATTTAGGCAAAGAGGGAGTAACCTCTAATGCATCAGAGTCCTTCATAGCTTGCACCTTTAATATGGACTAAAGAAAAAATAAATGGGACCTTTATACCCCAATGGCACTCACCACCTCCTATGACACAGGCCCACAGAGAAACCGCTTTCGTCTCCTGCAACCGACGCTCAGGAAAAGGAAGATAATGAGGCCACACCCGATCACATGGAGTACCATGCAGGACCGCCCCTGCAGTCGAAAAAAAGCGTGCCAAACTAAACAGGCTGCGCAGTAATCAAAAAGAAGGAAGAGCCTGACTGTTCACACACTGCCAGAGCCACATCTCACACATGTCGCAGCAAAAAAAACACAATAAAACAATCATGGTTCTGTATTCCCACAAGTAATGAATGAAGCCGTGGACTCTCCTCGTATTAAGATGGAAAATATATTCGATCTGCCATCAATGAACTGTTGGCTGTTATGCCTCTAACAGCTAAAAGTCAAGGACATCCCTTAGAAGCAGGGGCGTGTTATTGCCTAGGCCAATAAGGCCGTACCAAGTACGGCAGGTTGGGGGTGGCACTTTTTGCACCCACTGTAGGGAGCAGCCTGATGGGTTAGGGATGGTTGGCAGGCACAGCTCTCACATCAAGAAGTCAACCTGTTTATAGAACTCACTGGAACTTTAATGTTACAACTTGCAGGCTACACCCCATTATCATCCTGCACGATGTGTGGGCATGTCTTGTTGATGCCTGAGAGTTTTTGTTAGGTTGTGCGCATACTATCCAATTTGCAATGTACACGTCAGTACAAGGCTCATGATGTGTAGTGGAATTAGATGGTAGCTGGTTATGTGAGCTTGAGTTAGTTGCCAGTCAGTCAATGCTTCTCGACATTATGTTGGACCTTTGTGATTGGTTTCATAGCATCCTGTTTATCACCCACTAGTGGTTTGTGGGATTCATTGCTTTACCGTCAATCAGGAAATTTGGCCTCATCAACCCCACAAACCTGGTTCTGTGGCCTGAGGTCTTCCTTCACAAATTCTAGGTTTGTATATGTTGTCAATAATGGCAGCAGCCTACAGTAGCCTTCTAGTTGTCAGAGGGTTGAGGTAACCAAGGTGTTAACTGGGCATGAGCCAGATAACAGATTTACACACATATACACACATCATATATAAAATATGATGTAAAATACAGAAAGTTAGGAGCCGTAAGAACCATGGCTCCTAGTATTTGTCAATCCCTGTCTTACAATGTTAGAATTATGCAATAATTGTGTGTTCCAGGAGGGGTGGATCAAATGAACAACGATATTCAAAAACTGGAGGCAAAAAAAAATCCTACAGATCCAGCTAACTACAGACCAATTTCTTTATTAAACATAAACATAAAAATTCTAAGTAAAATCCTGTCTAGGCGTATAAATACGATCCTGAATTAAATCATTCATACAGATCATGTGGGCTTTGTTCCCCGTCGGGAGGCAAGGGACAATACCATCAGAGCTTTAACTCATTCCACTTGACGCCGGGATAAGAAGACTACTGGCCAAGTTTGGTCTGATAGAGGAATATACCATGAGCATTACATTATACTTGGGCCATGGACCCAAATGATGTAGCAAGAGCAGTCTCTCTTCAGGGACAGATGCTGGGAACCCATAGCATGCACTTACAGAATTTGGATTCTAAACTAGAGGCTATAATCGCTATGCTTTCCTCACTGGTTGCAGAGAAGAACGCTACTCCTGTTCTTACACAGCCGGTCCCTGCTGCTAGTGCTGCAGCTTCTTCCCCTGCTTCTGGATGTATACCCCGGAAACCCATTACCTGACAAGTATGATGGTACTACCAACTGTAGGAGTTTTCTCAACCAGTGTAGGCTGTACTTTCACAATGATATTCACACCTTCCAGTCTCATCAGTCAAAGGTCACTTTTATCACTTCTTTATTGAAAGACAAGGCTCTAGCCTGGGTCTCTCCCTTTTGGAACAGAGAGCTCAACTCCTGCTGATGCCTTCATTTCTGCTTTATCTTCTGTGTTTAGGACCTCCGGCCACGCTTCTGCTGCAGAGTACCCTCTCTTGGATCTCCGCCAGAGCAATAGATCTGTAGTACAATACGCCATCGAGTTCCGCAACTTGGCACTTGAGACCAGTTGGGATGGCAGTGCTCTCAAGGCGGCCTTTAGGAGAGGTTTGCATGAGCGCATCAAGGACGAGCTTAATTATCGTGATGTTCCTTCTTCCCTGGATGAATTCATAACACTTTGTATCAGTCTATATTCTCGCATTCAGGAGAGATAAGCTGAGAGAGACAGAACTCGTAGAACCCTTCCCTCTCATCCTCCTACTCATCCGGTTTCTAGACTATCCTCTTCCCCTTCAGCACCTCCAGTTACCTCTGTAGAGGAACCAATGGATCTCTCCTCCCTCAAGCCCACGGAATCTGAAAGACAGAGGAGGAGATTGAGACTGTGTTTTTACTGTGGTTCTAACTCACACCAACTAAAGAACTGTGATATTCTGCCGGGAAAAGCCAATGCTTAGAGGATAAAACTGGGGTACCTCTAAGCGTGGTCTCTACTAAATCCCCTCACTTCTCTTGGATCCTGGTACCTGTTACCCTTACCTTCCTTCAAAATTCTGTCCACGCTCAAGCCTTCATTGATTCAGGGGCAGCAAAAACTTTTCTTGATCACCGTTTTATGATTCAGACAGGGTTGCCTCTTATGCAGAAAAAGCAATGTCTCAAAATAACTACTCTGGATGGCACTCCCCTTGGATCAGGGTTAATCCATTTCAAATCTGCACCCCTAACCCTGACTGTGGGAGTCCTTTTTACTGAACAGTTGCATTTCGATGTCATTCATTCCCCAGCACAGCCTGTCATCCTTGGCTTCGTATACACAACCCGCAATTTGACTGGACTGAGGGACAGTTGGCCTCCTGGGTTACTTCCTGCTTCCACTCCTGCCTGGCTAAGGTTACTCCTCTGCACCACATTCCCATAGCCAGCCTACTGACCCCTTCAAGTCTTCCCTCAGTATATGCAGAGTTTACAGATGTGTTTGAAAAGAAAGCAGCTGATGTGCTACCACACCACAATCCTTACAACTGCAAAACTGACCTCTTTCCTGGAGCACCACTTCCTAAGGGGAGGACTTATCCACTCTTCAAAGCTGAAACCAAGGCCATGGAGGACTATATTCAAGAGAACCTAGCTAAAGGTTTTATTCGCCCTTCCTCTTCTCCTACTGGGGCTGGCTTCTTTTTTGTCAGTAAGGATGGTGAGCTCAGACCCTGAATCGACTACAGAGCCCTAAACAATATCACTATCAAGAATCGCTATCCTATTCCTTTAATCATTTAACTTTATGATTCGCTCCAAAATGCTTGCTACTTCATTAAGTTGGATCTACGTGGGGCATACAATCTTATTCGTATATTCCCAGGGCATGAATGGAAGACTGACGTCAACAGGAGATCAGGGCATTACGAATACCTTGTAATGCCTTTTGGGCTGTGTAATGCCCCTACAGTCTTTTAAGCATTTGTCAACGATGTCTTCTGTGACCTCCTCAATCGCACTGTCATCGTCTACCTGTATGATATCCTTATTTTCTCCTCCACCCTTGAGGAGCATAATGAACACGTGAGACAGGTACTTCTTCGCTTTAGAGACAATTCTCTGGTAGCCAAACTGGAGAAATGTGAGTTTGTTCAAGTTCAGATCCAGTTCCTTGGCTATGTCATCTCGAAGGATGGTTTTTGTCCATGGACCCTTCTAAGCTCACCGCAGTTTTGGAACGGCCTCAACCCACTTCATTAAAGGAACTACAGAGATTCCTGGGGTTCTCCAATTATTACCGCAAGTTTATAAAGAACTTTTCTCAAATAGTTGTTCCACTCACTGAGTTGACTAAACAGAACAATGACTGCAAAAATTGGCCTCCTGAGGCCATGGATGCCTTCTCTCATCTGAAAAAAGGCCTTTTGTTCTGCTCCTGTGCTCCGCCATCCTGATCCTGACCTGCAGTTCACTTTAGAGGTTGACGCCTCCGAGAATGGAGCTGGAGCAGTCACAACCCAAAGGGATCCTTCAAACTTAAAGTTGCACCCTGTAGCCTTTTTTTCCAAACGCTTTACTCTAGCAGAGAGGAATTACGATGTAGGTATTCGTAATCTCTTGATAAAGTTGGGTCATAGCCTGTCGAAACGCGTAGAGAGATCAAATCCTTTCACCACGTTATCTCCACCGACGCTTGATTTAGTTTTGGAGCAGCCCCATACCTCTTTGTTCCCTGTGGCTATCCGGAAGCCCTGTGAACCAGCATTAGGATTGGGAGACTTTTTTTTAACATACTCTCACCTGCCTGCGGAGGATACCTTATGTAGTGACATTTTACTTTTATGCTTATTGTGATTTTATATACTGTACGTGTGTTTTTTATGTGCGCCACATAGCACCCTTTATTAAAAAGTTTTACCCTTAGAGTGGTTTGCGCTCTCTCTTTTTTGTGTCTTTGCAATCGTGAACGCATAGCCATTAAGATGGCCTTGACTGAATGGCGTCATTGGCGCTAAAGGGTACTGCCAACGCCATTCAAATTCTCACTGACCACAAGAATCTGACGTACCTAGAGATTGCTCATCGATTTAAACCCCGGCAGGCCAGGGGGGCCTTGTTCTTTTTCCTTTTAACTTTGTGGTCTCTTATCTTCCTGGGACCAAAAATAAAAAGGCTGTCGCCCTTTCCCGTCAGTTTCCTCAGTCTAGTGATTCCTCAGAAGCTCCTATTGAACACATCATACCCCCCTCCTGTGGAGTTGCTCAACTTAACACCTCACTTCTTCAGAGACTGCAACATGCCCAGTCTAGTAAGCCTCCTGAAGCCCCCATGGCTCCTGATATCTTCTTTGTACCTATGAACCTACGCACCCCTGTGCTATCCTGGGCTCATGATAGTAAACGTTCCACTTTTAAGCTTCTTTCCCAACATGTTTGGTGGCCTACCATGAAGTCTGACGCTCAGGACTATGTGCTGTCAATAAGACTTCCCGATCCTTGCCTCCTGGCTTACTCCACCCGTTGTTCATTGCCAAACAATCTTGGACACATATTACAATGGATTACATTGTGGACCTCCCTCCTCCTGACCATCATATGGTTATCTAGGTTGTGGTGGATCGATTTTCCAGATTGGCTCATTTTGTACCCCTAAAGACTGCCATCTGTCCAAGAATTATCATCTCTTTTTCTGTTACATGTGGTATGACTACATGGCATTCCCGTAAATATTGTTTCCGACAGAGGGCCACAATTCATCTCTACTTTTTGGAAAGCCTTTTGCAAATTGATTGCAACCACTGTTTCTGTGTCTTCTGGCTACCATCCTCAGACTAATGGGCTGACTGAGAGAGTGAATCAAGATCTCGAAGTCTATCTCAGAACTTTTGTTAATACTCTTCATACCAACTGGTCTGAATTTTTACCCCTAGCTGAGCTGGCAAAGAACACTCATTGGCACTCTTCTCTGCAATGTTCTCGATTTCAAGCTGCAGCAGGTTACCAACCTTGTGTCTTTCCTCTTTCTGCTCAGTCCACAGGGGTTCCGGCTGCAGACCAATACATTACTAACCTCACTACTCATTGGCAACGTATTCGCTCGCAGTTACGTTCAGCTGTCTCCAGATACAAGAGGTTTGCTGATCATCATAGAGCTTCTGTTTGTACCATTTCGGTAGGTGAATGTGTTTGGTCTACTCGATATATTAGTCTACATCCACCCAGTCACAAATTACCTACAGCGTGGCATTGCCCAGAACCCTGCGCATACACCCTGTCTTCCACATCTCACTACTCAAGCGTATGAGGTTGCTAAGATCCTGGACTCCAGATACAGGGGAAGGCAACTACAGTACCTTATACATTGGAAGGATTACTCTGTGGCAGATCGTTCCTGGGTTCCTGCCTGTGATGTACATGCTCCATCATTGGTCTCCAAATTCCATGCTACTCATCCCCTGAAACCGACTCTGGTTCCCGGAGGGAACCCTTGAAGGGGTGGCTATGTCACACCACGCTGCTCAGACTATGTTAGTCTGTCACTTACTATCTTCACTGCCCAAGTATAGGTGTTGCTTAGTGTGCTCCTGTGTGTTGTATTGCTTTATGCTGGTTTTATATTGTTGCTGAACTCTGCTTGTCTGACCACTCTACCTGATTAACCCCTGAACTGCTGGATTGCTATACTGTTGCTGAACTCTGCTTGTCTGAACACTCTGTCTGCTTAATCCCTGAACTGCTGGATTGCTATACTGTTGCTGAACTCTGCCTGTCTGACCACTCTGTCTGCTTAACCCCTGAACTGTTGGATTGCTATACTGTTACTGAACTCTGCCTGTCTGGTCCTTCTATTTGTTTACCCCTGGACTGTTATACTGCTGGATTTCCTTTTGTTGCTGACTCCTGCCTGTTCCTGGTCCTTCTATTGGTTTACCCCTGACCTGCTATACTGCTGGATTGTCTTTCTGTTGCCGCCAAGGACTACCCTGCCTATTGTAAGTACTGCTTAACTAATTTTACAAACTCTTTTTGCTCTGGGATATTTCCTATCATTTCACTTGACACCGGGAAAAGAAGACTACTGGCCAAGTTTGGTTTGATAGAGGAATATCCCACAAGCATTACACTGCTAGAGTCAAAGCCAATGGCATGTTATCCAATCCCTTTAATATACAGAATGGTAAACGGCAGGTATGCCCACTTTCACCCATTTTGTTTATTTTATCCATGGAGGTTCTGGCTTCTCACTGTAAGGAACCTTTCCTTTTAAGCCTTCCCTGTCCTCTCTGCTACTTAAGGACTCCTCCTACCATCAGTCTTTGCTGGATTATTGAAGTTGTAGCCTGTTCCTACTTTCGTTCTAGCTTATCCTTGCCATTTACTTTAAGTGATCTCTATGTCTCTCTAGCAGTCTCTCCTTACCTGTGGATCTTCCGGATTCCTAGTAGTGACTTTCATCAACTCCTAATCTCATACCTCTCAGTTTGTTCCAGGGTCTGCAGTATATCACTCGGAGAGTGTCGGCCGATCCTCTGAGGTCATCAGCTATGTCCTGACGTGCCTCATCTGCTTGTCAGCTTTATGGACTGCTACAGCTCACTTGCCTTACATAGAATCTAGCTGTGTTCCTCTGTTCATACCGCTCAACTAAAGAACAGCATCTGCAGCTTCTTCCAAAGTGTCTGTCAACCTTCCCTGGATCTATACCAACATTTAATTGTTTGCTGTTGTTTAACGTTGCTGTGTTTGTCATACAATCTGGTAATCTTTATTACTCTGCCTATAGTGTGTTGCCATTTCTTTCTGTTGCTCACACTGAAGGCTATATTAAGAAAGTTTGGTTATCCCAGCCAGGCTAATTTGGGTTATCCTTACTGTCACAAAACTACCATTAGTTTCTTATTTGATTCAGTATTTAACTACGTTCACTATACGTAGACACAAAGTCTATAGCTTGCTTATATAATAATCCAGCCACAAACAGAGAAACTATAATGGATCCAACACAAATACCAGCTCAGGTTACTACTCTTAATCAGAGAATGGATATGCTCTCCCAGGCCTTCAGAGAGTTACAGGTAGAAAATTAAGCTGACAAGGCTTGTCTCAGAGAGGTGCTAGCTGAAAAAATTAAATAGTCTGAACCCATGGTTTATCCACCAGAGAAATTGTCTAGTGGCACAGTCAGACAGCATACATCGGCACCCAGGGTCAGCCAGACAGCACGCCAATCAACACATGCTGTTGCCACCACCAGAATGCCGTCATCTCAGAGCTCAGCAGTGTGGCATTTTTTTTGTGTGTCTGCCTCTGACAACAGCGATGCCATTTGCAACCTGTGCCAAAAGAAACTGAGTCGTGGGAAGGCCAACACCCACCTAGGTACAACTGCTTTGCGAAGGCACATGGTCTCACATCACAAACGCCGATGGGAAGAACACATGAGTAGAAGCAGCACACAAACTCAAAGCCGCCCTCCTCCTCCTGCTCCAGCATATTCAGCCACGTCAACCACTGCTGTCCTCCTTGCCCCCTCTCAACCATCCTCCACCGAGTCTCTCTTAGTTAGCAGTTCCTGGTCATCTGCCCACAGTCAGGTGTCTGTCAAGGACATGTTTGAGCGTAAGAAGCCAATTTCTCAAAGTCACCCCGGCGTCTGACAGCTGGCTTGTCTGAACTCTTAGCCCGCCAGCTTTTACCATACAAGCTGGTGGAGTCTGATGCTTTCAAAAAATTTGTATCTATTGGGACACCACAGTGGAAGGTACCTGGCAGAAATTTCTTTTCACAAAAGGCAATCCCAAACCTGTACTCTGTTGTGCGAAAGGAAGTAATGGCATGTCTGGCACACAGCGTTGGGGCAAGGATCCATATGACCATGGATAGCTGGTCTGCAAAGCATGGTCAGGGCATGTATATCACCTACACTGCGCATTGGGTAAACCTGCTGATGTCTGACAAGCATGGAATGTGTGGCTCTGCAGAAGAGTTGGTGACACCGCCACGACTTGCAGGCAGGCTACCTCCTCTACTCCTCCTACTCCATCCTCTTCCATAACCTCTTCCATAACCTCTTCCTCGGCTGAGTCCTCTTCTGCTTCTGCGTCTTGCTCCACATCAATGGCACCCCCCCAGGTACTATTAGGGTTAGTGTCACGCCGTCTTGGGGTTGACTTGCCTGAAAGCGGAGAGTCACAACGCACCAGCACTCCTGACCGCCCTGAACGCACAGGTGGATCTGTGGCTGACTCTGCACCAACTGGAGATTGGCAAGGTTGTTTCTGACAATGGAAGTAATTTGGTGGCGGCATTGAAATTGGGCAAGTTGACACATGTGCCGTGCATGGCACATGTGTGTAATCTGATTGTATAACGCTTTGTGCATAAGTACCCAGGCTTACAGGACAACCTGAAGCAGGCCAGCAAGGTGTGTGGCCATTTCCTACACGGCCATGGTGCACTTGTCCGATATCCAACGTCGAAACAACCTGCCAGTGAGGCGCTTGATTTGCGACAGCCCGACACGGTGGAATTCAACACTCCTAATGTTCGACCGCCTGCTCCAACAAGAAAAAGCTGTTAATGAGTATTTGTATGACCGGGGTGCTAGAACAGCCTCTGGGGAGCTGGTTTTTTTTTTCTCCAAATTACTGGACGCTCATGCGCAATGCCTGTAGGCTCATGCGTCCTTTTGAGGAGGTGACAAACCTTGTTAGTCGCACCGAAGGCACCATCAGCGACATCATACCATTTGTTTTCTTCCTGGAGCGTGTCCTGCGAAGAGTGCTGGATCAGGCCGTAGATGAGCGTGAAGAGGAAGAGTTGTGGTGTCCATCACCACCAGAAACAGCCTTATCAGCATCGCTTGCTGGACCTGCGGCAACGCAGGAAGAGGATTGTGAGGAAGTGGAGTCAGAGGAGGAATGTGGCTTTGAGGAGGAGGAGGACCAAGCACAACAGGCATCCCAGAGTGCTCGTTGTTGTCACCTCTCTGGTACCCGTGGTGTTGTACGTGGCTGGGGGGAAGAAGATACCCTCAGTGACATCAGTGAGGACGAGGAACGGCACATGATTAGCTCGGCATCCAACCTTGTGCAAATGGGGTCTTTCATGCTGTCGTACCTGTTGAGGGACCCTCGTATAAAAAAGCTGAAGGAGAACGACCTGTACTGGGTGTCCACACTACTAGACCCCCGGTATAAGCATAAAGTGCCTGAAATGTTACCAAATTCCCGCAAGTCGGAAAGGATGGAGCATTTTAAAAATAAATTAAAAACTATGCTTTACACAGCGTATAAGGGTGATGTCACAGCACAACGGGAATCTAACAGGGGAAGAGATGAAAGTAATCCTCCTCCTCCCATGACCACGGCGGCAAGGACAGGACGCTTTCCTGACGTCTTGTTGATGGAGGACATGCGGACCTTTTTATCTCCTATGCATCGCCAGAGCCTTTCGGGATCCAGCCTCAGAGAAAGACTCAACCGACAGGTAGCAGACTACCTAGCATTAACTGCGGATCTCGACACTCTGAGGAGCGATGGACCCCTTGACTACTGGGTGTGCAGGCTTGACCTGTGGCCTGAGCTATCCCAATTTGCAATTGAACTTCTGGCCTGCCCCGCTTCAAGTGTCCTGTCCGAAAGGACCTTCAGTGCAGCAGGAGGTTTTGTCACTGAGAAGAGAAGTCGCCTAGGTCAAAAAAGTCTTGACTATCTCACCTTTATTAAAATGAATGAGGGATGGATCCCGAAGGGACTGACATTGGGCGACACATTTGAGTAAAAAAGGCCTGATGATGAGATGAGCTGCCTTGGGCTACAAATGGTACACACGCTGGCTTTTTTTTTCTTATAATACAGGATGACTTGCATGACTTATCCACCAACAACTAGTGTTCAAGCCGCAAGGTTTTAGGGCACTTTCTAACTGTTTTACAAACATCAATTTTTCTGGCCGCTGCTACTGCAGTGGCTGCAACAATACCGAATTTTTCAGGCATTTGTACATGCATAATTTTTCTGGCCTCTGCTGCTGCACTGTGGCTACAAAACTCAAAGCAAAAAAAAAAACGCACATAACAGTGATTAAACTGTTAAGAATAGTACTACTTAACACACCACTCATAACTGGTGGCACAGTAGATTGCACGCGCAGTGCCCAAATTTGAAGGAGGAGGATCGACCAAGCATCTTTATCCATCTCTTGGTTCCTCTAAATTATCTCCGGGTTCCATCTATGCCATACCTGTACTCTATTGTGCAAAAGGATGGCATATGTGGTGTTTCATGCTGTTGTGCCTGTTGAGGGTCGTGGCCCATCGTATAAAAAGGCTGAAGGATAACGACCTGTACTGGGTGTCCAAGCACATTTTTTGTTCAATATTCCCGGTTCCTCTAAATTATGTCCGGGTTCCTCAAATCAATGTCATATCTGTACTCGATTGTGCAAAAGGATGGCATATGTGGTGTTTCATGCTGTTGTGCCTGTTGAGGGTCGTGGGCCATCGTATAAAAAGGCTGAAGGAGAACGACCTGTACTGGATGTCCAAGCATGTTTTTTGTCCAATATTCCCGGTTCCTCTAAATTATCTCCGGGTTCCTCAAATCAATGCCATACCTGTACTCGATTGTGCAAAAGGGTGGCATATGTGGTGTTTCATGCTGTTGTTTCTGTTGAGTGTCCAGGACCCTCGTCTAAAAAGGCTGAAGGAGAACAAAGTGTACTGGTTGTCCAAGCATCTTTTTCCAACTCCCAGTTCCTAAAAATTATCTCCGGGTTTCTAAAATGGATGCCATACCTGTACTCGATTGTGCAAAAGGATGGCATATGTGGTGTTTCATGCTGTTGTGCCTGTTGAGGGTCCGGGACCCTCGTCTAAAAAGGCTGAAGGAGAACAAAGTGTACTGGTTGTCCAAGCTTCTTTTTCCATCTCCCGGTTCCTAAAAATTATCTCTGGGTTTCTAAAATGGATGCCATACCTGTACTCTATTGTGCAAAAGGATGGCATATGTGGTGTTTCCTGCTGTTGTTTCTGTTGAGGGTCCTGGACCCTCTTATAAAAAGGCTGAAGGAGAACGAATTGTACTGGGTGTCCTATCATTTTTTTGTTCAATTTCCCGGTTCCTAAAAATTATCTCTGGGTTTCTAAAATCAATGCCGTACCTGTACTCTATTGTTCAAAAGGATGCCATATGTCCTCTTTCCTGCTGTTGTTTCTGTTGAGGGTCCTGGACCCTCTTATAAAAAGGCTGAAGAAGAACGAAGTGTACTGGGTGTCCAATCATTTCTTTTGTTCAATTTCCCGGTTCCTAAAAATTATCTCCGGGTTTCTAAAATCAATGCCGTACCTGTACTCTATTGTTCAAAAGGATGCCATATGTCCTCTTTCCTGCTGTTGTTTCTGTTGAGGGTCCTGGACCCTCTTATAAAAAGGCTGAAGGAGAACGAAGTGTACTGGGTGTCCAATCATTTTTTTTGTTCAATTTCCCGGTTCCTAAAAATTATCTCCGGGTTTCTAAAATCAATGCCATACCTGTACTCTATTGTTCAAAAAGATGCCATATGTCCTCTTTCCTGCTGTTGTTTCTGTTGAGGGTCCTGGACCCTCTTATAAAAAGGCCGAAGGAGAACGACCTGTACTGTACTGGGTGTCCAAGCATGGTTTTTTGTTCAATTTCCCGGTTCCTAAAAATTATCTCTGTGTTCCTAAAATCAATGCCATACCTGTATTCTATTGTTCTAAAGGATGGCATATGTGGTGTTTCGTGCTGTTGTGGCTGTTGAGGGTCGTGGGCCATCGTATAAAACGGCTGAAGGAGAACGACCTGTACTGCCTTGCTGCTCCTTTTAGGCAGGCCAGCTCTTTGCATACATGCCCACAGACTCTGTAACGGATGCCTCTTTTAGGGAGAGGTGCAGCCATAATGCAGGGTCAGAACCTCTGTCTGCAACTGGTATACTTGATTGTGCAAAAGGAAGTAACCTTACCATGGTTCCCTGACCGCATGTCTTGTTGTTATATTTTGGTGAGGGTAATCATGATGGCCATGTAGACCTCCCCAGAGAGGTCTGGAAGTAACAGGGATGAAAGTGATAAGAATAGTACTACTTTACACAACCAAGTTAGCCATGGGTCCCAGTCCAAGAACGCATGTCTAGTTGTTTTATTTGGTGCGACTAACCAAGCAGGTCATATAGACCTCCCACCATTAGGGGTTGTAACAGGTATTAAACTAATAAGAACAGTACAACCGAAATAAACCTAATTAACATGGTTTCAAGAGCCAAGGTTTTATTGTTGTACTTTGTTAGGCTAATCATGATGGCCATGTAGACCTCCCCCGAGAGGCCTGGAAGTAATAGGGATGAAAGTGCTAAGAATAGTACTACTTTACACAACCGAGTTACCGCATGTCTTGTTTTTTTGTTTGGTGCGGCTAATCATGCAGGCCATATAGATCTTCCACCATCATGTGTTGTAACAGGTATTAAACTAATAAGAACAGTACTACTTAACACAACCTAGTTACCATGGGTCCCAGACCGCATGTCTTGTTATTATATTTTGTAAGGGTAATCATGCAGGCCATATAGACCTCCCCCGATAGGGTGAGTAACAGGTATTAAAATGCTAAGAACAGTACTACTTAACACAACCTTACAATGGGTCCCAGAGCATATGTCTTATTATTATATTTTGTAAGGGTAATCATGCAGGCCATATAGACCTCCCCCGATAGGGTGAGTAACAGGTATTAAAATGCTAAGAACAGTACTACTTAACACAACCTTACCATGGGTCCCAGAGCATATGTCTTATTATTATATTTTGTAAGGGTAATCATGCAGGCCGTATAGACCTCCCCCGATAGGTGGAGTTACAGGGATTAAAGTGCTAAGAATAGTACTACTTAAAACACAACCTAGTTACCATGGGTCCCAGACCGCATGTCTTATTATTATATTTTGTCAGGGTAATCAGGCAGGCCATATAGACCTCCCCCGATAGGGTGAGTAACAGGTATTAAAATGCTAAGAACAGTACTACTTAATACAACCTTACAATGGGTCCCAGAGCATATGTCTTATTATTATATTTTGTAAGGGTAATCATGCAGGCCATATAGACCTCCCCCGATAGGGTGAGTAAGAGTTATTAAAATGCTAAGAATAGTACTACTTAACACAACCTTACCATGTGTCGCAGAGCATATGTCTTATTATTATATTTTGTAAGGGTAATCATGCAGGCCATATAGACCTCCCCCGATAGGGTGAGTAACAGGTATTAAAATGCTAAGAACAGTACTACTTAACATAACCTTACCATGGGTCCCAGAGCATATGTCTTATTATTATATTTTGTAAGGGTAATCATGCAGGCCATCTAGACCTCCCCCGATAGGGTGAGTAACAGGTATTAAAATGCTAAGAACTGTACTACTTAACATAACCTTACAATGGGTCCCAGAGCATATGTCTTATTATTATATTTTGTAAGGGTAATCATGCAGGCCATATAGACCTCCCCCGATAGGGTGAGTAACAGGTATTAAAATGCTAAGAACAGTACTACTTAACACAACCTTACCATGGGTCCCAGAGCATATGTCTTATTATTATATTTTGTAAGGGTAATCATGCAGGCCGTATAGACCTCCCCCAATAGGGGGAGTTACAGGGATTAAAGTGCTAAGAATAGTACTACTTAAAACACAACCTAGTTACCATGGGTCCCAGACCGCATGTCTTATTATTATATTTTGTCAGGGTAATCAGGCAGGCCTGTTTTGAGTCAGCCCCTTGTGTTTTTGAAAAATTTGAAGTAGGAGGACAGACCAATCATCTTCTTCCATCTCCCTGTTCCAAAAATGCAGGCCATATAGACCTCCCCCGATAGTGGGAGTAACAGGTTGTAGTAAACTGCTAAGAATAGTACTACTTAACACACCACGGGTCCCAGACCGCATGTCTTATTGTTATACTCTGTCAGGGAAATTATATATCTTTCAAATCTATCTATTTATCTATCAAATCGATCTAACTATCAAACGTATCTATCAAATGTATATTGCATCTATTGATCGATGTAATTCGTATCTATAGAATGCATATTACATCTTTTGATTGATGTAATTCATATCTATCAAATGTACCGTATATTGCATCTTTGGATCGATAACATTCGTATCTATCAAATGGATATTGCATCTATTGATCGATGTAATTCGTATCTATCAAATGTATATTGCATCTATTGATCTATGTAATTTGTATCGATCATATGTATATTGCATCGATTGAGCTATGTAATCTATGTATCTATCTATCTATCTATCTATCTATCTATCAAATCTATCTATCTTGTGGTTGTGCAAATGGACTGTTTGCGGTTGTTTGCGGTGCGTTACACTTGGAGTTTGGTCTGTCAATTTGAAGCAGGCGTAACTCTTACACTACCTGATCGATACGACATTATAACTGATGTTTTAAAGCACGTTATTGCAAACAATTTAGCAATGTTAGGTGATTTAGGCCCTTTATGGGTTAAAAGCAGACTCTGCATCAACGATGTAATTTTCCATGGGAGTTTTGACATGGATCCCCTCCAGCATGCCACAGTCCAGGTGTTAGTCCCCTTGAAAAAACTTTTCCATCACTATTGTGACCAGAAAGAGTCCTTGTAGGTTTTAAAGTTCGCCTGCCTATTGAAGTCAATGGCCGTTCGCGAACCGAAATTTTTAAGTTCACGACATCACTAACCCTAATCTGAGGGCACCACAGCCTGCAAAACCTTTCTCCCAAAAATAGCTTCTGCAGAAGCAAAGACATCAAATTTGTAAAACTTTGTAAAAGTGTGTAAGGAGGATCAGGTAGCCGCTTTACAAATTTGCTCCACATAGGCCTCATTCTTGAAGGCCCAAGATGAAGCCACAGCTCTAGTTAAATGAGCCGTGATTCTCTGAGGAGGCTTATGTCCCACTGTCTCTTAGGCCAAGCGAATCAAGCTCCTCAACGAAAAGGACAAAGAAGTATAAGAGGCTTTCTGCCCCTTGTGCTTCCCTGAATATACTACAAAAAGCGATGTAGACTGTCTGAAATCCTTCGTAGCCTGAAGATAGAACTTCAGGGTATGAACCACATCCAGATTATGAAGTAACCTCTCCTTAGAAGAAGAAGGGTTAGGACACAAAAGAAGGAACCACTATTTCCTGATTGATGTTACGGTTACACACCACCTTGGGAAGAAACCCCAAACCAGTGCGAAGCACAGCCTTATCTGCATGAAAAACCAGAAAAGGTGGCTCACATTGCAAGGCAGCCAGTTCAGATACTCTGCGTGCCAATGCAATGGCCAACAGGAAGAGAACCTTCCAGGACAGAATCTAAATGTCAATGGAATGCATAGGCTCAAACGGAACCCTCTGCAAAACCTTAAGGATCAAGTTTAAGCTCCATGGGGGAGCAGACTGTCTAAAGACAGGCCTGATTCTAGACATAGTCTGAACAAAGGATTGGATATCAGAGAGCTCAGCAAGTCTCCTATGCAACAAGACTGACAATACCAAAATCTGTCACTTTAATGAACTAGCAGCAAGACCCTTCTCAAAAACGTTTTGGAGAAAGGACAGAATCCTGGATACCTTCATCTTATGCAAAGGATATCCATGCTTCTCACACCAGGACAAGTAAGTCCTCCACACCTTATGGTAGATACGACGAGTGACTGGCTTCCTTGCCTGAATTAGAGTATCAATCACATGTTCCGAAAAGCCTCTCTTGGCCAAGACTAGGCGTTCAATCTCCACGCAGTCAGCCTCAGAGAATCAAGATTTTGATGTTGAAAGGGGCCCTGTTCCAGCAGATCCCTGCCACAGGGTAACCTCCACAGCGGAGAGGATGACATCCCCAACAGATCCGCAAACCACGTCCTCCGCGGCCACGATGGAGCAATCAGAATGGCCGAAGCTCGCTTCTGTTGATGCGTGCTACTACTCGAGGTAGAAGAGGTAACAGTTGAAAAGTGTAAGCTAGGCTGAACCCCCAGGGCACCGCTAAGGCATCTATTAGCTCTGCCTGGTGATCCCTGGACCTCAACCCATATCGGGGTAGCTTGCAATTGAGTCTGGACACCATGAGATCTATCTCCGGCGAGCCCCACTTGAGACAAATCTCTGCAAACACTTCAGGGTGAAGAGACCATTGCCCCGGATGGAAGGATTGCCTGCTGAAAAAGTCTGCTTCCCAGTTGTCCACACCTGGAATGTGAATCGCTGAGAGTGAGCAGCTGTGGGACTCCGCCCACTCCAAGATCTGAGACACCTCCCTCATAGCTAGGGAGCTCCTCGTACCCCCCTGGTGGTTGATCTAAGCCACGAGGTAATGTCGGTCTGGAATCTGATGAAACTGAACGACCCCAGAAGAGGCCATGCCTTCAGAGCATTGTAAATTGCCCGGAGTTCCAGAATATTTATCGGATGGAGAGACTCCTCCCGGGAACATTTTCCTTGTGCCATCCTGGCACCCCAAACAGCTCCCCATCCTTCCAGACTCGCGTCTGTGGTGACAATCTCCCAGGATGGCCTCAAGAAGGATGTCTCCATGGACAGAGAGGGAGATCTGAGTCCGAGCATCCATGGATATCTGCTGTGATAGATCTGAATGATCGCCGTTCCACTGTCTCAACATGCACAATTGAAGCGGTATGAGATGGAACCTGGCGAATGGAATGACGTCTAGGCTGGAAACCATGAGTCCGATCACCTCCATACACTGAACCACCGAGGGGCTTGAGGAGGACTGAAGGGCAAGACAAGAGGATGCAATCTTCCTGCTTCGACGGTCTGTGAGAAACATTTTCATGGATCTTCCAACCATGAGACTGGAGTAAAAGAAGAAGAGCCCTCGAATGATCCTCTGTGAGTGACGGCGCCTGGACTAGGATGTCGTCCAGATAGGGTGCCACAGCAATGCCTCTGGCTCTGGCCACCGCAAGAAGTGCCCCCAGAACCTTTGTGAAGACTCTCGGGGCTGTCGCCAGACCAAAAGGAAGGGCCACAAACTGGAAGTCTTGGTCCAGAAACGCAAATCTCAGGAACTTGAAGTAGTCCCTGTGAATTGGCACATGAAGGTAAGCGTCCTTCAAGTCTATGGTTGTCATGAAGTGTCCCTCTTGAATTAGGGGCAGAATAGATCTGATCGTTTCCATTTTGAACGATGGAATACTCAGAAACTTGTTTAAACACTTTAGGTCCATAATCGGGTGGAACATGCCCTCCTTCTTAGGAACCACAAAAAGATTTGAATAGTACCCTAGACCCCTTTCTGCTTGGGGTAATGGTACGATGACACCTAGAGAGGAGAGATCTCTCACACATTCAAAAAAGGCTTCTCTCTTTTCCGGTCTTGGAATCTGCCCCTGGGCAGATGGGATCTGAACCCTATCCTGTAGCCCTGGGTGACAACGTCCAGAACCCAAGGATCCTGAATTTTCTGCAACCATGCTTCTGAGAAGAGAGATAATCTGCCCCTACTTGGTCCAAAGACCGGTTGGGGGCTGCCCCTTCATACCGATTTTGTCTCGGCGGGTTTCTTGCTCTGTTTAAACTTGTTCCAAGAATGAGCCGGTTTCCAAGTTCCCCTGGACTGGTCCGCTTTCATGGTGGGCTGCTGGTGCTGGGCCTTGTCCACAAGAAAAGTAGATCCTTTAGGCTTAGCCTTCTTATCCTGCGGTAGGAAAGCTCCCTTGCCTCCCGTAACAGAGGATATGATCGAATCCAATCCTGGACTGAACAGCCTCGACTTAGAGGTCATGTCCACAGACCACGACTTTAGCCACAGAGCCCTGCAAGCTAAAACGGGAAAACCTGACACCTTAGCGTTCAGGCGAATAATTTGCATATTGGCATCACATATGAAAGAATTGGCGATCTTCAGCGCCTTAATCTTGTCCTGTATCTCGTCGATGGAAGTCTCCCCCTCGACCATTTCACACAAGGATTCACACCAATATGTCGCAGCTCCATCGACCCAGGCTACAGCTGCTGCCGGCTGAAAAACAAACCCCTTGTGTTGAAACATTTTCCTTAACGTCTTTTCCAACTTTTTTTATTTTATATTTTATAATTTTTTATTGAGGTTGTCAGTAAATAAAACATCAGGAAAGCAAATTACATAAATAATATACAATACATCCATTTTAGAGTATCATAACAATATTATATTGACATATGTGGAGTCTGCACATATAACTAAATATTTTTGTAAATTATATTTTCTCATTTACTCCTTAGGGCCACTCATGTACCCAAGAACTCTGAAGTCACATGAGGAGGAAAGCTAATGATAATAGCGGTTACTCATGAACCATGAAATAACAATAATAGTGAAATAGGTATAATATATGTAAATTAGTGAAACCGACTAAGTAGATAAGATAAATAATATTTTCTGTGAATCATTATAGGTAAAATTATAAGTAACTATCAGGTTTCTCATGTACCTTATAACAATATGAATTGGAAATATATTAGGCTTTTCTACACTTATAATTGAGCCCTATAAAACACATATGACACTAATCGAACTACTGTCACCATAGTTATGCAACTTTAGGAAAGCAAATAATATAAACATAGTAAAGTATATCTGTTAAGAATTGACACATGCAGGCTATTATGCCGTTTCCAAGCTTCCCATTCACCTTATAGTAAAATGTAGTAAAAAATGCAATAGGTTTTCCAGAAGCCATAGTGGCTGTAATGCTATGATGTAGAACTACCACTGAAAAGAAATTCTGGACTCTCTAATCTACAATGGGATTGTTTGAAAGAGGATACTACAATGGTTTAGCCTATTACGTAGTAGAGATATAATATGTAGTAAACTTATCATTAAGTGTGAGGCGACATAGTAAATTAAATAGGGGAGGAGATCTAAACTTTACAGAAGCCTAAACTTCTCTAACATCTGTCAGTATATGGGCGGGTTATAATACAATATATTTAATAATTATTCTTTAAACAAACCCCCAATAAAATGCATATACAAAACAATAAAATTAATGTAAATTCCTAAATTCTTTATATTAGTTAAAATTTATAGACACGTTGAATTATATTTATAGAAAACCAGATATGAATCAAACTATACAGGTTTAAAGTTGTTGTAATATTCTTTACAAAGCAGACCAAATATACCTTTAGAATTAACCTTATTCACAATTGAATTGCATTAAAATACCACAATGAAATATCACAGTATGGGTCACTAACTTCCAGACAAATATACTTAAACTATTTAGCCCGCAATTTATTCTCTACAACCCTAATTAAGACACCAGAAATTATATATAATCTTACTGTAAACAGTCAGTTTATATTCCAATTTATCTAAGATGAAATAAATTCTTAATTATCTACAATTAAGACAAAGTCTAAAATATATATATATATTTGCAAATATAAATTACACACCAGAAAGATTTACTTACAATAATGGGCCTGACTAAGAAATATGCAACACAAAGGATATTTATCTAGCAAATAAATGAATTACTTAGCATACAAGAGTGACTAGTTAAGACTACACAGGACTATGAATGCAAGCTAAAATACAAAGGGCCCTTTTAAAATTACTAACGGCAGTTTAGTTATAGTTACCAAATACCCTTGATTTAAATATTAAAATATAGAACAGTTATACGTCACTAAATAAGCAAATCAATATTTCCAGGGTTCCTCTGACAAATCCAATTTCACTTCATAAATTAAAAGAGGTAATTTTTGCAAGATGGATAAAAATTAGGCC
This sequence comes from Bombina bombina, assembly GCF_027579735.1. Taxonomy (NCBI): domain Eukaryota; kingdom Metazoa; phylum Chordata; class Amphibia; order Anura; family Bombinatoridae; genus Bombina; species Bombina bombina. Next base: position 789,683,801 of record NC_069502.1, on the reverse strand, counting down.
CAGGTTGCTTTATAACAGACTGGATCGCACGGCAGCAGTTTATCAGCCAAAAATTCAGCAGCAGCAGCCCTCTTTTTCTCTCTTGCCTGAAAAATGTAAAGGAATAGGTTATTAAAATTGGATATTTTAAATTGACTGTATTGCTATTTATTAACTTAGCATATGTATAAAAATTTGTCCTTTAGATGTCTGGAAGACAGAAAAATATAAATACTGTATGTTACATATTTTAAAGTGGGATTATTACAATTGTTATTTAATCCTTTACAATCTGAATTGCATTTCCCCAGATCCATATATAGACATTTAATACAGTCTAATGCATATAGTTAATGTTTGAGATTTAAACATAAGTTGTGGTTCAAAACTGAATTTACAAGTTATAATGCAAAACATGTTTCTGCCTGGCCAAACCTTCATCTAGATGTGACGTCTAGAATTTGTGGATTCAACACAACAGGGGCAATCAACTCTTGCATACACTTAGGCCATGTCTGTTTATTTACAGGGGTCTGATAAGTTTTGTTACCCATCCTGGGCTTGAAATCAACTTCAAATAAAGCAGCCACATGGTCACATCTCTTTGAAATAATTGCCTGATCTTTGAGATGACTGCCTGAACTAATTAGACCAAATGTTTCAGAGCAAGAAGAAGGGGGGCGTCTCACCCAGCCAAGACCATCTCATATCACATTGGATTTTTAGCTACAAAATGAAATATTAAATATCTATGATATATCTGTAGTTTATTTAATGTTACTTACAGGTACCCTGACATAATTCCCCCTTCCAATTTTCAATGGATGTAGGACACATGTATTGGAATTGGCTTACAGTCAGAGGTACTTGGTGAGTGTATTGACAGTATGCATCATAGACAGTCTTCTATGCAGAGAGTCCATTATTTTTGAGCCCTTGTGCTCATTAGTTAGGCACTTTTAAACTACAATATTTCTTTTAGTGCATTTGGGGATATGACATTTCATTCTCCCTCTATGACTTGTAGTTGGGATCTAGGATGGCACGCCCACAACTGATTAATATGGACCCATTTATCCATAAAAGTATAATTTTTAGGTATCCTAATTTTATAGGTGACTGGAGATATTTTGTCAGTAACGACAAAAGGACCCTTCCATGATCTCTTCCAAAGTTATAAAGATAAACTTTATCATTTATTTCAAATTCCTTTTTGGAGGTTTTGAGATCATTATAGGTTTTAGTGGCAGTTGCAGCTTTCTCTAAGTTCCTTTGAGCAAAAGCAAAGGCATATTGCAGGTGCTTTCTTAGGTTCTCCACATATTGATGCGTAATGGCAGCGTTTATCAAGTTCTGGTCTGATGTACGGTACAGTAGATGCTGAGGTAGAACCATTCTTCTACCAGTCATCAGTTCAAATGGTTGGTGACATCTTGGTAGCACTACTTGGACTTGCTCTTAATGCCATTAAGACTAAAAAGGTAGTTTTACATCCCAGTCTTTACCCATTTCACTCACAAACCTTTTGAGGATTTTCACAATGGACTGGTTGTAACGCTCTACACCACCACTTGAGGCAGCTCTATATGCAATATGTAGCTTTCTTTTGACCCCTAGTATTTTCCACATTTTGGTCATCACTTCGCTAGTGTAGTGGGTTCCCCGATCGGATTCAATTCTTTGGGGCAAACCAAATCTGGAAAATACGTGGTTGATGAGCAAAGCTGCGCATGTTTCAGCACTATTGTTAGGTGCACTGATGCACGCTACCCATTTAGTGAAAAGGCATGTCACTGTTAACATGTATTTGTTACCTCTTGATGACCTAGTTACTGGACCAATAAAATCAATTTGTATATCTGACCATGGTATCGCCATTCCCCTTTTCTGCAATGGCGCTCTATGCATTGGTGCAGTGGGTTGGAACTGTGGACAAATTAAACAATCTTGACAGTAAGTTTGAACATCTTTCAACATGTGTGGCCAAAAGGCATAATCACGCAATATTTCATACGTGAGTTTGGCACCACAATGGCCAGATGTGGGAGCATCATGGGCATGTTGAAGCATGAGACCTCTGAACTTGGTGGGTACCACCCATTGCTGGATGCCAGTTTTGGAGGTTCTAATTAACAAACCATCCTGTAACTTGAATTGTGATCTGGACTTCATTAAGATTCTAAGATCTTCCTTGCCAATACAATCATCTTTTGAGATGGGGTTGCTTTCAGGATCTTCTATGTGTTTATAGAAGATGCCTACAATGGGGTCTTCTTTTTGACTAGTGATCAGGTCCTCACTAGGAGAATCCTGACTCCATTGTACCAGGTTAGGCTCACTCTGTTGTTTAGCCTGGTTTCTGGTAATGGCTTCTACCTGAATTGCACCCATTAAATGGTCGATATTAAGGAGTTCTCCAGTTATGGCTCCTTGTTTGGCTATTGAATCCACAAGATCATTGCCTTCCTTATCAGGACCTAGAATCCTGGAATGATCCTTGGTCCTTTTTCAGTGTATGGTTAAATCATTGGACACCACTAGATTATCAATCTCGCAAAACAACTTGCCATGTTTGTTTGTTGTTACTTTTCTGCATGCCATTTCTTTTCCAAGTTGGCAGGTATTCAACAAAACTGTCACGCATATAATTTGAGTCAGTAATGATCACAAATTCATCATGAATACCGTGTTCAATAGCCATCTCAATGGTTTTTAGAACAGCAGTTAGTTTTGCAACTTCACTGGATCTTGGTCCAATGTTGAAACCTACAGAAATATTTGGGAATCCACTTGCCCAAGTTATACCAATGCCAGTGACTAATCTGCGCTCATTATCAATAGTGGCATGGTAAGAACAACCATCAACATATATCCAAGGTAATGTTTGACAATGGTTCTCGTATATTTTATATGGAGAAAGCAATTGTTCCTGCAGGAAATTATCTTCTAATAACTCTTCCCCATGATCCTTAGCAGTACAGTCATGGAGCTCAGCAAGCCCCTGTGCGACTGGATTATTTTTATTCAGCTTGTAGCGAATTTCTAAAGGTCAGCCTTGTAAGGAAAGAGTCCAAGCTGTTATGCGGCTATTAGACAAGTTCCCCTCTCGTATTCTCTCACTTTGCAGATATAGCAAAGGCTGGTGGGCCGTTTCTACAATAATTTTCTTGCCCTGTATATAGCTGCGGAAATTTTGTAGAGCCCATACTCTAGATAAGAGGGCTTTTTTGCAATCGCTAAATTTTATTTCTACTGGGGATAGAGTTTTCCTCACATAAGCAATGACTTTGCTTAAATTATCATGCTTTTGGTATAAAACAGCACTCATGCTTATATCTGTATAACCTGTCTCTAAGTAGAAAGGTTTACCAACCTCAGGGTACGCAAAGCAAGGTGCTTGAGTGAGTTTTCTTTACAGCTCCTTGATGGCTGCCTCTTGAGTCTCACTCCAGTGCCATTTCACATACTTCTTCAGAAGAAGTAGCAGTGGTTTAGCTAATTCTGCATAATTATCAATACATTAGTGAGAATAATTTGTCATACCAAGGAATTATCTCAATTCCTTTAAGTTACTTGGGTTTTTGGAATTTATTATAGCTTCCACCTTTTCTTCTGAGGATTTAACCCTTCAGAAGTAACATCATGTCCCAAGAAGTTTACACAAGTGCGGCACCATTGAGTTTTTTGTAGGGATAATTTAACACCTGACATTTTAAGTTGGCTGAGGACGTGTTTAAGTTCTGTGGTGTTTTTCAAAGTCTGTGCTTTTAAATAAAACATCATCAACATAAGATAAGGTCCCTCTTTCCAGTTCATCAGCCATTGCCTTATGCATGAATAAAGCAAATTCATGTCCTGAATTTATGTATCCAAATGGGAGTCTCTGAAATGCATACTGGACCTTTTGGAATCAGAATGCCAGCTTATACTGGTCCTCCTCATGTACCTTTATTGTCCAATATCCCTGTGCACAATCAATGGCAGTGAATATTTTGAATCCCTGCATCTGTGCTAGGCACTGGTCAATATATGGCACAGGCCAGCCAGACATGTACACTCGTTTGTTTAGCTGTCTTAAGTCAGCACACAAACGTCATTGTCCATTGGGCTTAAGAACACCTAGGATAAGATTGTTGTAAGAGCTGTTCACCTGTCTGACAATACCTCTTTCTTCCAAGTTCCTTATGATTTCTGCAAGAGAATCATATAAGGTTAAAGGAAGTCTGTATTGTTTGACAAAGACAGGTGGTGCATTGTGCACCGTTTGGATTCTTGCAATATGCAAGTCTGTAGTACCACAGTCATAAGAATCCCTAGCAAAAACATCCTTGTACTCCATCAGGAGTTCTCGTAGCGGTCGGCGTTCATCATCACTGGAACGGCCATTAGCTAAAGATATTTGCTCTTCGACTATTTGCTGAAATCCTGGAAAGTTTTCAGGCTGTCCTATTTCATAGGGTTCTTCCAACTTAGAGGTGAGGTCCCCTTGATTATAATTTATATTGGCCCCATGACTCTGGGTATTGGTTATTCTTGCTGTTTGATCGGCTGATCAAATACCAGGGAGGCTTCTTTAATTTTACAGATGCCTTCCTCTGAGCTGAAGGGATAAATAGACTGAATTGTAAATAGTCCCTCTGGCATAGAGGCAAAGGATTGTTCTATTAATTGTTCTTCAGTTAAGTATCCTTCAGGTATTAGCCCAATTACATTATTCTGGAATCCAAAAGTGTAATAACTTGATTCCGGCGCATATCCTATGGTAGTTCCCTTGGATGAGGTTATATCCTGTGGGGTCATGTTATGCACAATAACATGTATTGGAATAGTTCCAATATTTAACATAGGAGTATGGGTCATTGTTATACCCAGGTTTTGCATTCTATGGGAGAGGCAAACTAGTGTTTCAGAAGTTTATAATTTCTGACCTCTTTTTACCTGTAAGGGTAAGATGAATTTATCAGCCCCAGCAGGGATTATAACATTGTTAGACACCTGCATATTCACAGCATATGGCATTTGCTGGTTTGATTTCAGGGCTGAATTTTCATCATGAAATACTTCAGGGTCCCCCTTAACCTGCTCCGGAGGCAAGAGTAATCAAATCTATTTGTATGGCATATCTATGTAAGAGATCATTGCTAATGTATATTTGATTATGGGGAGTATTTAAAACTAAAAACAGGTGCTTTGCTGATTATTACCTATAGAGATAGATAATAAGCATTTAGCTGTGACATTATAGCTTTCAGACCTGCCATCAAGGCCATGGACACAGTGGTCTTGGGGAGAAAGATATTTAATCACTTTAGGTTCAGCTATTTGCGCTAATAAGCCTTCGCTTATATAGCTAGCTTCCTGTTTTAAGTTCAATTTAGAATATTTGGTTTTACCAAGGTCATGCACTTGCATAGGGATAAATAGATCATCCTTAACTCTCTCAATTCCTGTGAGGTATTGAGTGTGGCCTCCCCCTTTAGGGGATTTAGGGTCCCCCTTGTGGAGAGATATGGTTAATACATTACTGTCTAAGGAGATATTTGCTATCTTTCCAGGCGAAAATGTAAAAGTATTACCATCAGAGCCACTTAAAGGAGTCTGATCATCTATTTGTAGGATAGTGATTTCAGGTACAGAGTCATTCCTGAAATGAATCTCCACAGCATCTGGTTTCTCTTCCACCACGTGACAGTTATGTCGGGTGCGAGATATACAGGATTGCTCATAATTAATAAGCCTTTTACTTGTGACCAAATTACATTATTTATGCAATCAATTATGGTGCTTAATCGCTTCAGGAGATCACTGCCAATTATTAAAAGATCAGTTGGCAGAACCACTATAATGACAGGGGGTCTTATGACCCTGTTCCCCAGCCTTAGTTTTAACCATGCCGTATCGTAGACTTTTAGAGAGTCACCCCCAACACCTATTAGTGAACCATCAAATTCTTTTATCTTAGGTTTGTGGGGTGTTAGCTCATTTAGCTGTGTGTAGTACCTGTGGGATAAAATAGTTGCCTGAGATCCAGTATCAATTAATCCCATGATAGGGTTGGAAACTGAATCCTGGAGCTCAGCTAATACATAATATCTCCCTGCAGTTTCTACCATTTCACACATAAAATTGGCATTATCATACATCTGTGGGTTTCGCCACGTGTTACCTGAATCTGCCACGTTACCTGGTGCAGAAGAAACTTAATTCTTACCAGTCCATCCCTTTGTAATAAGATCGTTTGGGTTCCGGTGTACTGCATCTGTGGAAAACAAAATTTATGCTTACCTGATAAATTTCTTTCTTTTGCGATGTACCAAGTCGATGGATTCATCCTTACTTGTGGGATATTATACTTCCTAACAGGAAGTGGCAAAGAGAACACCACAGCAGAGCTGTCTATATAGCTCCCCCCTTAACTCCACCCCCCAGTCATTTGACCGAAGGCCAAGGAAGAAAAAGGAGAAACTATAAGGTGCAGAGGGGACTGAAGTTTTCAATAAAAAATACTATCTGTCTTGAATAGACAGGGTGGGCCGTGGACTCGGTACATCGCAAAAGAAAGAAATTTATCAGGTAAGCATAAATTTTGTTTTCTTTTGCAAGATGTACCAAGTGAATGGATTCATCCTTACTTGTGGGATACCAATACCAAAGCTTTAGGACACGGATGAAGGGAGGGACAAGACAGGAACCTAAACAGAAGGCACCACTGCTTGCAAAACCTTTCTCCCAAAAATAGCCTCCGAAGAAGCAAAAGTATCAAATTTGTAAAATTTGGAAAAGGTATGAAGCGAAGACCAAGTCGCAGCCTTACAAATCTGTTTAACAGAAGCATCATTTTTAAAAGCCCATGTGGAAGCCACCGCTCTAGTAGAGTGAGCAGTAATTCTTTCAGGAGGCTGCTGTCCAGAAGTCTCATAAGCCAAACGGATGATGCTTTTCAGCCAAAAGGAAAGAGAGGTAGCCATAGCCTTATGACCCCTACATTTTTCTCAGAATAGACAACAAACAAAGAAGATGATTGACGAAAATCTTTGGTTGCCTGCAAATAGAACTTCAAAGCACGAACCATGTCCAAGTTGTGCAATAAACATTCCTTCTTAGAAGAAGGATTAGGACACAGAGAAGGAACAACAATCTCCTGATTGATATTCCTGTTAGTAAACACCATAGGGAGGAACCCAGGTTTGGTACGCAAAACCACCTTATCAGCATGGAAAACAAGATAAGGCGAGTCACATTGTAATGCAGATAATTCAGAAAACTTTTCGAGCTGAAGAGATAGCAACTAGAAACAGAACTTTCCAAGATAGAATTTTAATATCTATGGAATACATGGGTTCAAACGGAACCCCCTGAAGAACATTAAGAACTAAATTTAGACTCCAAGGCGGAGCAACAGGTTTAAACACAGGCTTGATTCTAACTAAAGCCTGACAAAAAGCCCGAACGTCTGTGACATCTGCCAGACGCTTGTGCAATAGAATAGACAGAGCAGATATCTGTCCTTTTAAGGAACTAGCTGACAATCCGTTCTCCAATCCTTCTTGAAGAAAGGACAAAATCCTAGGAATCCTGATCTTACTCCATGAGTAGCCTTTGGATTCACACCAAAAAAGATATTTACGCCATATCTTATGATAGATTTTCCTGGTGACAGGCTTTCGAGCCTGAATCAAGGTATCTATGACCGACTCAGAGAAACCCTGCTTTGATAAAATCAAGCGTTCAATCTCCATGCAGTCAGTTACAGAGAAATTAGATTTGGATGCTTGAACAGACCTTGAATCAGAAGGTCCTGTCGCAGTGGTAGAGATGACTTGTCCACCAGGTCTGCATACCAAGTCCTGCGTGGCCACGCAGGCGCTATCAAAATCACCAAAGCTCTCTCCTGTTTGATTCTGGCAATCAGACGCGGAAGGAGAGGGAAAGGTGGAAACACATGAGCTAGGTTGAACGACCAGGGTACTGCTAGAGCATCTATCAGTACTGCCTGAGGATCCCTGGACCTGGATCCGTAACAAGGAAGTTTGGCGTTCTGATGAGACGCCATCAGATCCAATTTTGGTGTGCCCCATAGCCCAACCAGTTGAGCAAACACCTCCAGATGGAGCTCCCACTCCCCCGGATGAAAAGTCTGACGACTTAGAAAATCTGCCTCCCAGTTCTCTACCCCTGGGATATAGATTGCTGATAGATGGCAAGAGTGAGTCTCTGCCCATCGGATTAGCCTGGAAACTTCCATCATTGCCAAGGAACTCCTTGTTCCCCGCTGATGATTGATATAAGCCACAGTCGTGATGTTGTCCGACTGAAATCTGATGAATCCGGCCGAAGCCAGCTGAGGCCACGCCTGAAGAACATTGAATATCGCTCTTAATTCCAGAATATTTAATCGGTTGGAGGGCCTCCTCCTGAGTCCACAAACCCTGTGCTTTCAGGGAATTCCAGACTGCACCCCAGCCCAGTAGGCTGGCGTCCGTCTTCACTATAACCCACGCTGGCCTGCGGAAACACATTCCCCGGGACAGGTGATCTTGTGACAGCCAAAAGGCAGCTGCAGTGGTTACAGGAACAATGCATGCTATAGGTTGAAGAAGAAAACCTTGATGAACAAAAATTTTCTTCAGGAGACCCTCTAATTTTTTATCCATAGGATCTATGAAAGCACAACTGTTTTCAATAGGTATAGTTGTACGCTTAGCCAGAGTAGAAATAGCTCCCTCCACCTTAGGGACCGTCTGCCATGAGTCCCTCATGGTGTCAGAAATGGGAAACATTTTCTTAAAAACAGGAGGGGGAGCGAACGGAATACCTGGTCTATCCCACTCCTTAGTAACAATGTCTGAAATCCTCTTAGGGACCGGAAAAACATCAGTGTAAACAGGAACCTCTAAATATTTGTCCATTTTACACAATTTCTCTGGAACTACAATAGGGTCACAATCATCCAGAGTCGCTAAAACCTCCCTGAGCAATAAACGGAGGTGTTCTAGCTTAAATTTAAATGCCATCATATCTGAATCTGAGAAATCTCTCCCTCAGATAGCAAATCCCTCATCCCTACCTCAGAACATTGTGAGGGAATATCGGATACGGCTACTAAAGCGTCAGAAGGCTCAGCATTTGTTCTTAACCCAGAGCTACTGCGCTTCCCTTGCAACCCTGGCAGTTTGGATAAAACCTCTGTGAGGGTAGTATTCATAACTGAGGCCATATCTTGCAAGGTGAAAGAATTAGACGCACTAGAAGTACTTGGCGTTGCTTGTGCGGGCGTTACTGGTTGTGACACTTGGGAGAACTAGATGGCAAAACCTGATTTCCTTCTGTCTGAGAATCATCCAATGCCAAACTCTTATAAGTCAAAATATGCTGTTTGCAATTTATAGACATATCAGTACAAGTGGGACACATTCTAAGAGGGGGTTCCACAATGGCTTCTAAACAAATTGAGCAATGAGTTTCCTCAATGCCAGACATGTTGAATAGGCTAGTAATGAGACAAGCAAGCATGGAAAACACTTTATTTAATGAAAAAAACACAATTTTCAAAAACGGTACTGTGCCTTTAAGAGAAAAAAAGGCATACACAAACTGCAAAAGTGCTTAAAATTGCCTCAAATTTTCCGAAATGTTTACAGTATACTCACTAAGCTTTAGTATGATTGCACCACAAGTAATCAAGCAATAAACCCCCAAATGAGAAAACCGGATGGACAAGCAATAAACCCCCAAATGGTCCAAAACCGGTAAAAACCGGATGGACAAGCAATAAACCCCCAAATGGTCCAAAACCGGTAAAAACCCCTGTCAGCACCTTGCCACAGCTCTGCTGTGGCGCCTACCTGCCCTTAGGGAACGATAATGTGGGCATAAAGCTTCAATTAGGCCCCAGAAGTGTACCAGGACCTCCGGTGATGTTGCTTGCTACTTGTCTACAGAAAATAAGTGCGCAACTGAGGCGCAAAAATAGGCCCCGCTCATCTCACTCGATGTTGCTGGGACCTACACAAAAATCTACCAAACGTTTTTTAAGCCATGTGGGTTATAAAAACCCCTAAATAAGCCAAGTGTACCCTCAAACAGTTGTCTCATAATAATAAAAACAGTACTCCCAGAACACACAAACGTTTGCCTTATATATCATATAACAACTGAATGCCCATAAGTTAGTCCTTTATGCAAGCTAGTAAAGCACCTTGTAAAACTAGGATTACTGGGTACGATTCCCCTAATGGGGATACTGTCAGCCTTTCTGAGTTATCACAGTCTCTGCAGAAAAAATGACTGAACATACCTCATTGCTGTATAGCAAGAAACCATTCCTCACACTGAATTTTTCCTGTACTCCTCAGCTTCTGTGGGAACAGCAGTGGACCTTAGTTACAAATGCTAAGATCATCATCCTCCAGGCAGAAATCTTCATTTATCTCCTGCCTGAGAGTAAATAGTACAACACCGGTACCAGTTTAACACCTCTTTCACTTTACCCTTCCTGCTTAGAGCTGGCAAAGTGAATGACTGGGGGGTGGAGTTAAGGGGGAGCTATATAGACAGCTCTGCTATGGTGCTCTATTTGCCACTTCCTGTTAGGAAGGATAATATCCCACAAGTAAGGATGAATCCGTGGACTCGGTACATCTTGCAAAAGAAATAAGGTTAAGAGAATGCTGCAAAGGAAGAGATTGGTTAGAGCTTTCAGGCCGAGGCTGCTCGTCATCACTGCTAAATCATCCGTTTCCAGTCTGTAGGGAGAAAATATGATTAGTACCATTATTGACATTTATTATTACATTTGGTATATCTCTCCCCCCTCTCTCAGGTAATATTGCAGTATTTATGACTGTGCCTGTGGCCCACTGCTGGCCACTGGCTGTACCCCTTAAAAAGGATTGTTAGGTTGTTAAGCCATAAAAGCTTGGCTCATATTAGTAAACAGTGTATATAATTGACTAACTTGTGTACTGAGTTGGCCCACTTGAATGGACAAGCTATCTTTACCCATGGACCGATTTTTTTTTGATCCCTCAGAATCATAGCTATTTCTCCTACTTTGACGTGATTGTCTTTGGGGTTCAACTTGCTGAGCATTAATATTTTGGGGAGCACTATTTACTCGGGGTGTCTGGTTACCCTGAGAGTATTTTCACCACTTCTGGTATTTATTTTTACGGGGATACCAATTTTTTTGTGGGCGTTCATCTCTTTAGGAATAATTATTTACCTGGGTATGCCCCCCATTTTGAGCATAATCTCTCTGCGCCTCAGCCAGTGTTGGGGGAGGGGCAGAGTTAAAACTTTGTGGGGATGGCCTGTTTTCTTGGGCCAACTCCGCATAGGTTTTCTTTTTAGACTCCAAATTAAGGGGGCTAGGTGACACCCTAGTTTCTGCCACAATTGTGGGACTGGGTCTTGGTTCCCTTTTAACCCCCTGTTCACTGGACTGCTGAATAGAGTATAACTTTTTACTCTCTTTGATCAGCCAGTCCAATGAGCAGTGCTCATCAAAATCCCTAGCTAAATTAACTTTGATGTGCGCGGGCAATGCTTCGAAAAAACAAAATTTATGCTTACCTGATAAATTTATTTCTCTTGTGGTGTATCCAGTCCACGGATTCATCCATTACTTGTGGGATATTCTCCTTCCCAACAGGAAGCTGCAAGAGGATCACCCACAGCAGAGCTGTCTATATAGCTCCTCCCCTAACTGCCACCTCCCAGTCATTCGACCGAAGACAAGCAAGAGAAAGGAGAAACTATAGGGTGCAGTGGTGACTGTAGTTTAAAAATTAAAAAAACACCTGCCTTAAAATGACAGGGCGGGCCGTGGACTGGATACACCACAAGAGAAATAAATTTATCAGGTAAGCATAAATTTTGTTTTCTCTTGTAAGGTGTATCCAGTCCACGGATTCATCCATTACTTGTGGGATACCAATACCAAAGCTATAGGACACGGATGAAGGGAGGGACAAGGCAGGCGCTTAAACGGAAGGCACCACTGCCTGTAAGACCTTTCTCCCAAAAATAGCCTCCGAAGAAGCAAAAGTATCAAATTTGTAGAATTTAGAAAAAGTATGAAGCGAAGACCAAGTCGCCGCCTTACAAATCTGTTTAACAGAAGCCTCATTTTTAAACGCCCATGTGGAAGCCACCGCTCTAGTGGAATGAGCTGTAATTCTTACAGGAGGCTGCTGGCCAGCAGTCTCATAAGCTAAGCGGATTATACTTCTTAACCAAAAAGAAAGAGAAGTTGCTGAAGCCTTTTGGCCTTTCCTCTGTCCAGAGTAGACAACAAACAATGCAGATGTTTGACGAAAATCTTTAGTAGCTTGTAAATAAAACTTTAAAGCACGAACCAAGTCAAGATTGTGTAATAGACGTTCCTTCTTTGAAGAAGGATTAGGACACAGTGACGGAACAACAATCTCTTGATTGATATTCTTATTGAATACCACCTTAGGAAGAAACCAAGGTTTGGTACGCAAAACTACCTTATCTGCATGGAACATCAGATAAGGGGAATCACACTGCAAGGCAGATAACTCTGAAACTCTTCGAGCCGAAGAGATAGCTACCAAGAACAGAACTTTCCAAGATAAAAGCTTGCTATCCATGGAATGCAGAGGTTAAAACGGAACCCCTTGAAGAACTTTAAGAACTAAATTTAAACTCCATGGCGGAGCAACAGGTTTAAACACAGGCTTGATTCTAACTAAAGCCTGACAAAACGCCTGAACGTCTGGAACATCCGCCAGACGCTTGTGCAAAAGAATAGACAGAGCAGAAATCTGTCCCTTTAAGGAACTAGCTGACAATCCCTTCTCCAATCCTTCTTGGAGAAAAGGCAATAACCTGGGAATCCTGACTTTACTCCATGAGTAACCCTTGGATTCACACCAATGAAGATATTTACAAAATATCTTATGATAGATTTTCCTGGTGACAGGCTTTTGAGCCTGAATTAAGGTATCAATGACAAAATCAAGCGTTCAAACTCCATGCAGTCAGACGCAGAGAAATTAGATTTGGATGTTTGAAGGGACCTTGAAGTAGAAGGTCCTGCCTCAGCGGCAGAGTCCAAGGTGGAAAGGATGACATGTCCACCAGATCTGCGTACCAAGTCCTGCGTGGCCACGCAGGAGCTATCAAAATCACTGAAGCTCTCTCCTGCTTGATCTTGGCAATCAGACGAGGGAGCAGAGGAAACGGTGGAAACACATAAGCCAGGTTGAAAGACCAAGGCGCTGCAAGAGCATCTATCAGCGTTGCCTTGGGATCCCTGGACCTGAACCCGTAACAAGGAAGCTTGGCGTTCTGACGAGACGCCATGAAATCCAGTTCTGGTTTGCCCCAAAGTTGAATCAACTGTGCAAACACCTCCGGATGGAGTTCCCACTCCCCCGGATTAAAAGTCTGTCGACTTTGAAAATCCACCTCCCAGTTCTCTACTCCTGGGATATGGAAAGCTGATAGATGGCAAGAGTGAACCTCTGCCCATAGAATTATTTTTGAAACCTCCAACATTGCTAGGGAACTCCTTGTTCCCCCTTGATGGTTGATGTAAGCTACAGTCGTGATGTTGTCCGACTGAAATCTGATGAACCTGACCGCAGCTAGCTGAGGCCAAGCCTGAAGAGCATTGAATATCGCTCTTAGTTCCAGAATGTTTATCGGAAGGAGTGTCTCCTCCTGAGTCCACAAGCCCTGAGCCTTCAGGGAGTTCCAGACTGCACCCCAGCCCAGAAGGCTGGCATCTGTCGTTACTATTGTCCAATCTGGCCTGCGAAAGGTCATACCCTTGGACAGATGGACCCGAGATAACCACCAGAGAAGAGAATCCCTGGTCTCTTGATCCAGATTTAGTAGAGGGGACAAATCTGTGTAATCCCCATTCCACTGACTGAGCATGCAGAGTTGCAGCGGTCTGAGATGTAGGCGGGCAAACAGCACTATGTCCATTGCCGCTACCATTAAGCCGATTACTTCCATACACTGAGCCACTGAAGGGCGAGAAGTAGAATAAAGAACACGGCAGGAATTTAGAAGTTTTGACAACCTGGCCTCTGTCAAGTAAATCTTCATTTCTACAGAATCTATCAGAGTTCCTAGGAAGGAAACTCTTGTGAGAGGGGATAGAGAACTTTTTTCTTTGTTCACTTTCCACCCATACGACCTCAGAAATGCCAGAACAATGTATGTGTGAGACCTGTCAACAAACAGATTTGAATAAAAGCCCTGTCCCTGTTCCTCCTGCGGAACTGGGTGGATCACTCCCATAATTAGGAGGTCTTGAACACAATGTAAGAATGCTTCTCTCTTTATCTGGTTTGCAGATAAAAGTGAGAGATGAAATCTCCCTTTTGGGGGAGAGGTTTTGAATTCCAGAAGATAACCCTTGGACACAATTTCCAATGCCCAGGGATCCTGGACATCTCTTGCCCAAGCCTGGGCGAAGAGAGAGAGTCTGCCCCCTACTAGATCCGTTTCCGGATCGGGGGCTGCTCCTTCATGCTGTCTTAGAGGCAGCAGAAGGCTTCTTGGCCTGTTTCCCCTTGTTCCGAACCTGGTTAGGTCTCCAGACCGGCTTAGACTGGGCAAAAGTTCCCTCTTGTTTTGTGTTAGAGGAAGTTGAAGCTGCGCCACTCTTGAAGTTTTGAAAGGGCCGAAAACTAGACTGTTTGGTCCTTAATTTGTTGGACCTGTCTTGAGGAAGGGCGTGGCCTTTTCCTCCAGTGATGTCAGAAATTATCTCCTTCAGTCCAGGCCCGAATAGGATCTGTCCTTTGAAGGGAATGTTGAGAAGTTTAGACTTTGAAGTCACGTCAGCTGACCAGGATTTAAGCCATAGCGCCCTACGTGCCTGAATAGCAAAACCTGAATTTTTAGCCGTTAGCTTGGTTAAATGAACAACAGCGTCAGAAAGAAATAAATTGGCTAGCTTAAGGGCCCTAAGCTTGTCAATAATATCTTCCAACGGGGTTTCAACCTGTAGAGCCTCCTCTAGGGACTCAAACCAGAAAGCCGCGGCAGCAGTGACTGGGGCAATGCATGCAAGAGGCTGGAGAATAAAACCTTGTTGAATAAAAATTTTCTTAAGGTAACCCTCTAATTTTTTATCCATTGGATCTAGAAAAGCACAACTGTCCTCGACAGGGACAGTGGTACGCTTAGCTAGAGTAGAGACTGCTCCCTCCACCTTAGGGACCGTCTGCCATAAGTCCAGTGTAGCGGCGTCTATAGGAAACATCTTTTTAAAAACAGGAGGGGGAGAGAATGGTACACCTAGTCTATCCCATTCCTTAGTAATAATTTCAGAAAACCTTTTAGGGATTGGAAAAACATCAGTGTAAGTAGGTACTGCATAGTATTTATCCAATCTACATAATTTCTCTGGGACTACAATAGTGTCACAGTCGTCCAGAGTTGCTAAAACCTCCCTGAGCAATACGCGGAGGTGTTCAAGCTTAAATTTAAATGTAGACATATCAGAATCAGATTGAGGTATCTTCCCTGAATCAGAAAAATCACCCACAGATTGAAGCTCCCCTGCTTCAGCTTCATTATATTGTGAGGGTGTATCAGAGATAGCCACTAAAGCGTCAGAGAGCTCTGTATTTATTCTAGTCCCAGAGCTGTCTCGCTTTCCTTGCAATCCTGGCAGTTTAGATAATACCTCTGTAAGGGTATGATTCATAACTGCCGCCATGTCTTGCAAGGTATACGCAATGGAAGCGCTAGATGTACTTGGCGTCCCCTGAGCGGGATTTATAAGATCTGACACGTGGGGAGAGTTAGACGGCATAACTTCCTCCTTGTCAATTTCTTCTGGTGATAAATTTTTTAAAGCCAGAATATGGTCTTTGTAATCTATAGTAAAATCAGTGCATTTGGTACACATTCTAAGAGGGGGTTCCACAATGGCTTATAAACATAATGAACAATGAGTTTCCTCTATGTCAGACATGTTTAAACAGACTAGTAATGAGACCAGCAAAAAATAAAAATGGTACTGTGCCTTTAAGAGAAAAAAACAATCACAGAAACTGCTAAAACAGTGAAAAAAGCAGTAAATCTTACAAAATTTTTACAGTGTGTATAATAGGCTGAAAGAGCATTGCACCCACTTGCAAATGGATGATTAACCCCTTAGTTTCAAAACCGATTGAAACGTTTTTAAACAGTCACAACAAGCTGCCACAGCTCTACTGTGGCCCTACCTGCCCATACAACGACTTTGGAAGGCACAAAAACCCCTTAGAGAGGTCCTATATGTTCAGGGGACTCCTTCAGGGAAGCTGGATGTCTCAAGCTGCAAAAACTAATGGAAAATAGGCCCTTCCCAACCTGTACTCACAGTGAGAGGGCCTTAAAAAACTATCCCTAGGCAAAATCTAGTCAGCCATGTGGAAAAACTGGGCCCCAGAATAAAGAGCAGGTAATCCTGCACGTTATTTCCCCAGCTGAAGTTACCCATCTCTTCAGTTATGTGTGAGAACAGCAATGGATCTTAGTTACAACCTGCTAAGATCATCAAATACCACAGGCAGACTCTTCTTCAACTTTCTGTCTGAGGCTAAAATAGTACAACTCCGGTACCATTTGAAAATAACAAACTTTTGATTGAAGATAAACTACATTAATGCACCACATCTCTCTAGCTGCTTCCCTTGTCGAGAGCTGCAGAAAATGACTGGGAGGTGGCAGTTAGGGGAGGAGCAATATAGACAGCTCTGCTGTGGGTGATCCTCTTGCAGCTTCCTGTTGGGAAGGAGAATATCCCACAAGTAATGGATGAATCCGTGGACTGGATACACCTTACAAGAGAAATAAATTCACAAATTCTGAGCATTCAAAAATGGGATAATCTTCAGCCATACTGTACGCACGTTTTAGTACAGAAAGTAATTCTATAGGGCTTTGATTTGCACTACATTTTTTTTTTTTTTTTATCTTTAAAAAAGTTTTTATTTGAAAATTGGCACATACATAAAGAACCCAACATCTCATCAGGTATAAACAGATACATGAAGAATATCACTTTTATATCTAGAGTCCATCTTTCAAAAGTCTCTGAAGCTGATTCGGGTGTGTCAAAACAGTATGAACAAAACATTCAAACGTTCTCTCTTAATTCGGGCACATAGTTTAGAAATAATTCTGTTTTGCATCAGCGTCCTTTCTATATGCCCTCAAAATCAAAGTTTGAATATATCCATGTATAATTTCCATGTACTTATCAGAACTAATTAGCAATAATGTTAGGTCTCTATCGTGACAAGAATATTTAAATAGAAAGGAAAAAAAAAGACAAAAAGAAAAAAGGAAGCAAACACACAGAATCAACAAATAACAAAGACTATTAACTCGTATGATCAACAATTACAATACTTTCTAATATATGTTTCAACTATGCCCGGGGCAGCTCGGAGGCCCATGTCTTATGACTCTTCTCTATTTAGATTACCAGCTTGTATAACTTACCGCTATTTATTAACTACCCAATGATCACAGGACACTAGAATGAGATCTAAAGGGGAGCTGTGTATTTTAAAGCCCTTGTTTAAAACACTAATTGTCTGTTGTTTGTTAAGGTATTTCAACAAATTTGTATTGTTCCCATAGGAAAACAACATCATGATATATATTTAATCTATTATGAGAGAAATAGAAGAACCATTCCATTTTAATTATAAATTCCACTTGTTTTTTCCAATTATCAAGAGAAGGGATTTGCGGGGATTTCCATAGTCGATTTGCACTACATTTTAAACTGTATACAGCTATTTTCGCTGCAGCTTTAGTGCGATATTCCCGGAATTCTTTTCTGCACTGTCATTTTCTCTCAATCCAGGAATGAATATTAATATCCTGTAGTGAAGCAAAGAATTTGTGATATTTTCCTTCAAACACCCAGGGCAGAAATTCTTTTAATTATTATATTGGCTTAGTATTTAGTTAAATTAAAACACTAATACAATTTTGACCAACAAGAAGAAAAAAAATATATTTTCAAAAATATTAATTTCGAATTATGAAAAATTATTATTTTAAATATGAAAAAATAATTATTAATCAATTTGATAAATATTAATTATATCTCAGCAGTGTGCCTCCAAATAATATGTCAGTATATGGCTGGGTTATGATACAATATATTTAAAAATTATTCTTTAAACAAACCCCCAATAAAATGCATATACAAAACAATAAAATTAATGTAAATTCCTAAATTATTTATATTAGTTAAAATTTATAGACACATTGAATTATATTTATAGAAAACCATATATGAATCAAACTATGCAAATTTAAAGTTGTTATAATATTTTTTACAAGGCAGACCAAATATACCTTTAGAATTAACCTTATTCACAATTGAAATGCATTAAATACCACAATGAAATATCACAGTATGGGTCACTAACTTCCAGACAAATATACTTAAACTATTTAGCCCACAATTTATTCCATACAACCCTAATTAAGACACCAGAAATTATATATATTCTTACTGTAAACAGTCAGTTTATATGCCAATTTATCTAAGATGAAATAAATTCTTAATTATCTACAATTAAGATCAAAGTCTAAAATATATATATATATATATATATTTGCAAATATAAATTACACACCAGAAAGATTTACTTACAATAATGGGCCTGACTAAGAAATATGCAACACAAAGGATATTTATCAAATAAATTAATTACTTAGCATACAAGAGTGACTAGTTAAGACTACACAGGACTATGAATGCAAACTAAAATACAAAGGGCCCTTTTAAAATTACTAACTGCAATTTAGTTATAGTTACCAAATACCCTTGATTTAAATCTTAAAATATAGAACAGTCATACGTCACCAAATAAGCAAATCAATATTTCCAGGGTTCCTCTTATAAATCCAATTTCCCTTCATAAATTAAAAGAGGTAATTTTTGCAAGATGGATAAAAATTAGGCCCAGGTTGCTTTATAACAGACTGGATCGCAAGGCAGCAGTTTGTCAGCCAAAAATTAAGCAGCAGCAGCCCTCTTTTTCTCTCTTGCCTGGGATTATATCACGCAATATAATCCCACCCTCTTTATTCTATTCATCAGTGATTATTTTGAAATACCCCACGGTGCTTGTCTTTTCGGATTGGACCACGGAGCTTGTTCCTTTCATTGGTCACCTGGGAGACGCCTCCCTGACTGGCTCTGTATGTGTTCTAATAGACAATTTATTTGGCTGTCTTACCAGTTCCAATCCCCTAGGGGGCAGAAGACAACCAGCAAATACAGTCTCACCATCAATCACTGCTTATCCAAATATCTCCCTATATAGTGATTATTTAACATACTATAACTTATTGCATTAATCACTTACAATTTTAATTATAGATGGGATAATATAATGTCATTTTTCTGATTACTCCAATACTAAATACAAGCATGTTTATAGCAATCATACCAATAATACATACCTTGAGATCAGCATACATAGGTCACTTTCACATAACCATATTTACACTGGATCACTATCCCATACAGATCAATATTTCATATCTGTATGTCTCTCTTTGAGAGTACAAAATGCACAGGATATTATTTAAAATACCAATTATATGTGTACTTATTAGGTGCCTGAAAAATATAAAGGAATAGGTTATTAAAATTGGATATTTTAAATTGACTGTATTGCTATTTATTAACTCAGCATATGTATCCCAATGTGTCCTTTAGATGTCTGGAAGACAGAAAAATATAAATGTGTTACATATTTTAAAGTGGGATTATTACAATTGTTATTTAATCCTTTACAATCTGAATTGCATTTCCCCAGATCCATATATAGACATTTAATACAGTCTAAGGCATATATTTAATGTTTGAGATTTAAACATAAGTTGTGATTCAAAACTGAATTTACAAGTTATAATGCAAAACATGTTTCTGCCTGGCCAAAACTTCATCTAGATGTAACGTCTAGAATTTGTGGATTCAACACAAAAGGGGCAATCAACTCTTGCATACACTTAGGCCATGTGTGTTTATTTACAGAGCAGCCACATGGTGACATCTCTTTTAAATAATTGCCTGATCTTTGAGATGACTGCCTGAACTAATTAGACCAAATGTTTCAGAGCAAGAAGAAGGGGGTTTGTCTCACCCAGCCAAGACCATCTCATATTACATTGGATTTTTAGCTACAAAATGAAATATTAAATATCTATGATATATCTGAAGTTTATTTAATGTTACTTACAGGTACCCTGACACATCCTTGAAGATGAGGCTCATTATACATAAGATCTAGGTTTTTACATTAAGGGATGTCAAATAACTCACTGATAAATAATTGCCAATTTATAGCCTATGATGGAAGTATGAGTGTGCCTGGAATATGGTATTATGAGTGTGTGGGGTTAAAGTGAGTGGAAATAATATGTCCAAAAATTGCTTGTTCAGCACCTTATGACATGTAGGAATAAATTAACCTGTTTTTAAAAATTAGACAAAGGACCAAAGGAAAACTAACATCTAATCTTATGAGAAACTTATAAAATATGATACTTTTAGTATATTTCCAACTTTCAACAAATCATAACAATAATAGAGCATATTCTGGGGTAACAGTTATGTAACAGTTATATCTTGTATATCTATATATATCTTTCTGCTCTAATGTATAAGGATATGAGATCTCATATACACAGGCATATATCTAACCAACTTGGCATAAATAAAATAAATAATATTGAATAATTGGCAGTTTGTGAGCATATGTTATATACAGTAAGAGGGGACCAAATATCAAACTATTCCGTTTTCATTAAGGTGCTAAAATGTATATAGTGGATAAATGCTCAATATATATTGCAAGATATTAAAAATACCCTAAAAATAAAGGAGATCTAAGTGGAGGTCATTTCCATGTTGTGAGAGTTCTGGATTTAAGCAATGTCGGCGATAATGAACAGAGTCCCACTGCTTAATTTTCCTGACCAGTGTTCTTAAGGGTGTGGTTGCTAGCATCAATAATCTGAAAAGACCTGTGTCCATGAATCCCATCCGCTTCAGCGGGGTGCCTTCACCAGGGATGAATGCATAGTCACTCCGTGTCTTACATAGATGACCTCAAGTCTCTTGGGTATGTGCTGCCTTCTCTCGGGCCCCTATTCCAGGTATCCAATTCCCTCGTCCATTTCTTGTGGGGATCTCACTTTGTGCTGTTGAATATTTGCTGTTCTGCTCTGAGGAGCCGGCCACATCTCCCGGAACAGGGTCATAGCAAAATCGAGTGAGTTCTCCAGTGATACTGGGTAGGTTAGTGTTGAGGTCAGCTGCAATTGTCACAGACTTCCCCCTTTGCAGATAGAGTTGTTGTTTGCAAACAAGTTGGTGAGTACTTCTCCCCCCATCAAGTACTAGGGTCTCTGACTGCGTAGAAGTTGTCCTTATGGCTTCAGTAAGGCTTGCGAATCTAACTGACATCAATGCCTCAAACTTCTGTAAAGCTGTGTATACATATGAGCAGTCTTCTACCTCGTGCAGTGTCATAGCGTGTAGACTAAACCATAGCAGGCTAGTAGCTGCTCTACCCTGATAAACGGGGGGGGGGGGGGGGGGGGGGGTGCTGAGGATTTGCCGTGAGGCCGCCACCTAAACCCTCAGCAGTCCGAATCAGATGCCAGGTGTTATAAATATAGCAATCTTGGGTTTAATCAACTTAGGAAATCTTGAAAATGTCAAATCTTGTGGATCTGGATAGGGATCAGGTAATGATTAAAAGATAATTAGCGGATTATCTCATCCTCCCAGGGAGCATTCTGAAATTGCAACCTGTAATGGCTGCCGCCCGGACACGCCCCTTCATTTTCCAACTTTTTATTCATGGACTCTTAAATGACGAACTATCCTCCAGGGGAATAGTTGTCCGCTTTGTGAGCGTGGAGATAGCACCATCCACCTTAGGGACAGTACCCCACAGCTCCAGCTGAGAGTCCGGGACGGAGAACAGTTTCTTAAAGGAAGAAGAAGGGGAAAAGGAAGAACCTAACCGCTCCAATTCATTCTTAATAATATTTGCCTTTTTAACAGGAACAGGAAGTCCTGAGACACCACCCTGTCCTCATATACCTTATCAAGCTTAGGAATCGCAGGTTCTTCTGGAAGTTTCGGTTCTGGAAACCTCCAGAGTAGCAAGCACTTGCCTCAGCAAAAAGCGCAAATTTTCCATCCTAAACCTAAAGTCAGGCTCCTCCACCGCCGGAGGTTTAGATGACACGGACTCCGACCCAAAAGGGGCCTCCTCCGAAGAGTCAGAGTGGACCTTGTTATTGTATAACGCCTCAGAATTTTCCACAGGCGTAGATAACCCCTGGGCCAGGCCGCCATGATATGCCCTTACGCTTGCGCTTAGCAGAACATGGTAAGGCATGGATCACTTTCAATACTGCAGTTTGCAGTTGATACGCAAAATCTGACGGCCAACAAATCTCTCCCACAGGAGTAATAGTTGGACCCTGGGGCGCTGCATGTGCAATAGGAGATGGATGCAGGGAACGCACCTCACGGGACGGGGACCCCTCAGAGGTGGACGACTCAGTAGTACTAGACATTCGTTTGCACTTAGATGTCGTAACTTTATTAAGGCATATGGAACATAGTTGAGCAGGCTGATCAACCAGAGCCTCCTCACAATAAACACAGGAATGAGACCTAATTAAAGAGGGCGAGCCCTCTAATGCGTCAGAGTCCTCCATAGCTTGTGCTGATATTAAGGACTAGATTAATTTAATAATTAGGCACCTTTATAACCTCCAGTGGCCGGGGCACTCACCACCTCCTATGACCCGGACTACAGAAACCTGTTTCATCTCCTGCATCGCTGATCAACAGAGGAAGATAGATAGCCACACCCAGTCACATGGAATGCCCAGCAGGAACCACCCCTGCCTAAGGAGAAAATGCATCAAAAAAAAAAAAAAAAGTGACCCTGTCTTCCATGTTATCATTATGTAATAAAAATGAAACAATCTTACCAGAATCTACGCAGTGGAACAGGAACACAGCCCTTCAAGTGTGACAGGTTAGTAGCCTCGCTCCTGACATGGACTTGAGTGTAAAAAGCAGGCAGTGAAACTCGTCAACGCTGACTGCTTGTGGAGCTATTAATATGAGTCTGGATGGGTTCGCAGAAAGACTCTCCCTGCATCTCCGGACTCTAACTTTCACCCAAGCTCTCACTGAGAGGCTGACAGGACTACTTAAAACTCCAGTCCCATTCTGAAGAGTACTACCCTCTATAAGATTACTCCGATCTTCGGCAGTTGTCTGACTGGGAGATGAGGGAAATGTATTTAAGCCTTTTGCTGGGGTGTCTTTGCCTCCTCCTGGTGGCCAGGTTCTTAATTCCCAACAGTAATGAATGAAGCCGTGGACTCTACTCCCCTTTAGATGGAAAACGTCATTTTTTGAATGTGGAATGGACGTTGCGTTACAGGCTAAAATGCTTGCGGTATAGCTATACCGACACAACTCGCAATAGCTGCATTACTGCTTTTACGCTGAAATTGCCATTTATTCAGCGTTAAAAGCCGTAACGCAAAACTCATAATCTATGGGATTGTTTTCTTAAATGCATATGGATGGACTACACAATTTTTTTATTTTTGAATATTAAGCATGATATAAGGATATTTTTTGTGTTGTTTATCTAAGTTGTTTGGCACAGAGTATTGTGGTATATAGTTTTTGACCTATCCAATCACATACCATTTCCTTATGATATCACATGACCTCTTATCAATCAATAATTACAATCATGTGATACCAATCACATACCATTTCATTCTCCGGTTTGTAGAATTAAGAAACCTTGTACTTCTAAATATTCTTCTTTTAATATGCTAACCTAGTCCTTTTTCTTGTTCCATTTTGTTGGGGATCTAAATTGTGCCACACAGCATACTAAGTTTAAATTAAATATGAGTGAAGAAAGAATTGATTTTTTTTGGACACTACTGTGTACAAATAAAATTGTACGTTGGCTGTGGATCTTTATAAGAAACAAACAAACAGACTGCAACAATCTGTTGCACTTTGAAAGTGCACATCCTCCTGCTCTGGTGAAGAGTTTACCCAGTAGCCAATTCATGTGTGTGAGACGGATTGTCTCTGATGAGAATTTAATTAAAGATAGGCTTTTGGAAATGGGTGAAAGCTTCAAACAGAGGGGATATAATTGAACAGGGAATGAAGGATGTATTGAAAATTCCTAGGAACATCCTTCTTAAAGACAAAATAAAGGTTAAGGGTACCCCCAAAATGATTTTTGTTAATGAATATTCCCCTTGGAGTAGCCAGATACAAAAGGTTCTGCGAAAGCATTGGCATGTTTTACAGATTTCAAACCCAGATGTGAAGGAATTTATAAGTCCCCCTATGACTGCATTAAGGGGTAAAAACCTTAAAGACACATTGCTAAAGGCAGATGTTGGTCCAAAAAAGAATGTTAACCGAAGTTACATTGGTGAGAAAAATTTGGGATGTTTTCCCTGCCTTGGTTGTCAAAATTGCAATAGCATCATAAAAGGCCCAATCTGTACCCATCCTCGTACAGGTAAAAATATAGATTAAGAGTTCATTATACCTGTAATACAAAGTATGCGGTTTATTTAATTAAGTGTCCTTGTGGGCTGGGGTACGTTGGCGAGACTACTCGCAAGGTGCGTGAACGCATCAACCAGCACAAGAGTAATATCAGAATTGGTAATTTGGAGGCCCCTGTGTCCAATAATTTTATTATGGCTGGACATCAAATAAACCAGCTCAGGTTTCAGGTACTCGAGCATGTTAGAATACCCAGAAGAGGGGGAAATAGAACAAAAATATTACAGAATAGGGAGTTATACTGGATACATGAGTTAGGGACTATGACCTCAAATGGGATGAATAGAGAAATGGATTGGGGGGTATGCTTGTAATGAATAGATAACCATTCCCGTAGGATTTAAAATTCAATTATGGTAATTATGTGATACTAATGACCCCAAAAAATTGGCTCTAAGGGATACTTTTTACTATGTGTTTAAACAACACATGTTCTGGCCACTAGATGGCACTATCTTTAGAAATTGATGTGATTTTATACAGGCAAGGGTTAAGAAAGGTGGAGGTGTATGTGGGGGCGTGGTTATAGCCTATTTAAGGTTGATTTTAAATGTATGCACATTAGACATGATTAAGGATGAAAATCCGAAACGTTGTCTGTTTTATGTTGGCCTAATAAAGTAATCTTTTTTATATTAAATTGGTGGTGCTGCTATACTACTTTTGGAACAGTTCAATTTTTCCAGACCGTGGTGCTGGTCTATTAGCTTGCACACCTGCAAAAAATTTGCAACCCCAGTGGTGCTTGTGCACATTGGACTTAACTCTAGTTCTTTTTCTTAATAGGCCTCCTAATGATGCCCTTTCATCAAATTTTAGTTACTCTTCTGTGTCTACCAAGCAAATTAGATAAAAGTAAATTGGAATGTTGTTTAAAATTGTATTATCTACCTGAATTATGAAATAATGTTTTGGGGTTTAGTGTCCCTTTAAGCTCTTTTAGAGGAGCTTCTGCTTTCAAAGGGACAGTAAATGTAAAAAAATAATGTTACATAATTCTGCACATAGTACAGAATTATAACATTATCTTAGCAACTGCTTGTAAAATCAAAAGATTTTATCCCCTAAAGTTATACTTAGCTTGTCTCCTCTCCAGGCTCTTCTGATCATGCCTCTTTTTAAAAAATGGTTCGCGGGCGCGCTGTCTAATCACAGTGCGCCCGATCGCGCTATTGAACTAAATGTAGCTCGCTCCTGATACCAGAAACCTGAATGAGAGCGTGCTATATTTAGTTCAATAGCGCGCTGCTTTTGAAAAGAGGCATGATCAGAAGAGCCTGGAGAGGAGACGAGGGAAGTAAAACTTTAGGGGATAAAATCTCTGAAAATCCTTTGATTTTTAAAGCTGTCGCTAAGATAATGTTACATAATTCTTCACTATGTGCAGAATTATGTAACAATTATTTTTTACATTTACTGTCCCTTTAATGTAATTTTAAAATCCTGTTCCTTGCAAGACATTTTAAATGCAGCTGTCTAGTCTTTAATTCCACTTTCGGACAATTCTAATTATCTTAGCCTTGGAGCAGAAATAATATAGATTTTATTAAAAAGAGAGAGACGAATATTTTTCCTCTCTATATCCCTACCAGTGAAATTAGATTTATATTTTCTATCATTATAATTCTATATTACATTTGCTTTATTTTTAGCCTCTATAAAATAAAGCTTTATCATCTCATCTTTACACATGTGATACTTTAACTGATGTTTCTTGTATGTGTTTTCCCTCCTGTTTGAATTTCTGTTTCAGGTTTATCCTATTTCAGTCTAAAAAGAAAATTTTAGAACTGTTCCTGACAATCTTAAAGGGACAGTAAACCTTAAAAATAATGTTATATAATTCTGCACATAGTGCAGAATTATATAACATTATTTAGGTGCTATAGCTATAAATGCCTTTTTTACCTTTTAATTTTTTAAAAATATGGTGCTTTTACAGACCCGCTCTCTGCTCTCTGCTGAGCGGGTCTGTTATATTTAGTCAGCACATCGGGCCAGCTATATAGCTAAAATAACAGACCTGCTCAGCAGAGAGCAGAGAGCGGGTCTGTAAAAGCGCCATATTTTTAAAAAATTAAAAGGTAAAAAAGGCATTTATAGCTATAGCACCTAAATAATGTTACATAATTCTGCACTATGTGCAGAATTATATAACATTATTTTTAAGGTTTACTGTCCCTTTAATCACCTGTTTGTAATTGCTGCTTTTTTGCTTGTTTTTTTGGCTTTATGGCTTTCTTGATATATTCTATTTAACTTTCATAAGCTTATTATATCTTTACACAATAAAAGTGGTTTGGAGACACTGTTGTTATTGTTAACTCTTTACTTTCTATTTCTTTAAATTGTGGTCTGTGTAGTAAACGAGAGAGAAAAAACATAATTTATGTAAGAACTTACCTGATAAATTCATTTCTTTCATATTAGCAAGAGTCCATGAGCTAGTGACATATGGGATATACATTCCTACCAGGAGGGGCAAAGTTTCCCAAACCTTAAAATGACTATAAATACACCCCTCACCACACCCACAATTCAGTTTAACGAATAGCCAAGAAGTGGGGTGATAAAGGAGCGAAAGCATAAAAAAATAAGGAATTGGAATAATTGTGCTTTATACAAAAAAATCATAACCACCATAAAAAGGGTGGGCCTCATGGACTCTTGCTAATATGAAAGAAATGAATTTATCAGGTAAGTTCTTACATAAATTATGTTTTCTTTCATGTAATTAGCAAGAGTCCATGAGCTAGTGACGTATGGGATAGCAGATATCCAAGATGTGGAACTTCCACGTAAGAGTCACTAGAGAGGGAGGGATAAAATAAAGACAGCCAATTCCGCTGAAAAAAATAATCCACAACCCAAATCAAAAGTTTTAATCTTTATAATGAAAAAAACTGAAATTATAAGCAGACGAATCAAACAGAAACAGCTGCCTGAAGTACTTTTCTACCAAAAACTGCTTCAGAAGAAGAAAACACATCAAAATGGTAGAATTTAGTAAAAGTATGCAAAGAAGACCAAGTCCCTGCTTTGCAAATCTGATCAACAGAAGCTTCATTCCTAAAAGCCCAGTAAGTAGAAACTGACCTAGTAGAATGAGCCGTAATTCTTTGAGGCGGGGACTTACCCGACTCCACATAAGCATGATGAATCAAAGACTTTAACCAAGACGCCAAAGAAATGGCAGAAGCCTTCTGACCTTTCCTGGAACCAGAAAAGATAACAAATAGACTAGAAGTCTTTCTAAAATCTTTAGTAGCTTCAACATAATATTTCAAAGCTCTAACTACATCCAAAGAATGTAACGATCTTTCCTTAGAATTCTTAGGATTAGGACATAATGAAGGGACAACAATTTCTCTACTAATGTTGTTAGAATTCACAACCTTAGGTAAAAATTGAAATGAAGTCCACAACACCGCCTTATCCTGATGAAAAATCAGAAAAGGAGATTCACAAGAAAGAGCAGGTAACTCAGAAACTTTTCTAGCAGAAGAGATAGCCAAAAGGAACAGTACTTTCCAAGAAAGTAATTTAATGTCCAGAGAATGCATAGGCTCAAACGGAGGAGCCTGTAAAGCTGTCAAAACCAAATTAAGACTCCAAGGAGGAGAGATTGGCTTAATGACAGGTTTGATACGGACCAAAGCCTGTACAAAACAATGAATATCAGGAAGATTAGCAATCTTTCCATGAAAAAGAACAGAAAGAGCAGATATTTGTCCTTTCAAAGAACTTGCAGACAAACCTTTATCCAAACCATCCTGAAGAAATTGTAAAATTCTAGGAATTCTGAAAGAATGCCAGGAGAATTTATGAGAAGACCACCAAGAGATGTAAGTCTTCCAAACTCGATAATAAATCTTTCTAGAGACAGATTTTCGAGCCTGTAACATAGTATTAATCACTGAGTCAGAGAAACCTCTATGACTAAGAATTAAGCGTTCAATTTCCATACCTTCAAATTTAATGATTTGAGATCCTGATGGAAAAAAGGGCCTTGAGATAGAAGGTCTGGCCTTAACGGAAGTGTCCAAGGTTGGCAACTGGCCATCCGAACGAGATCCGCAAACCAAAACCTGTGAGGCCATGCTGGAGCCACCAGCAGTACAAATGAGCGCTCCATTAGAATTTTGGAGATTACTTTCGGAAGAAGAACTAGAGGCGGAAAGATATAAGCAGGATGATAATTCCAAGGAATTGACAACGCATCCACTGCTTCCGCCTGAGGATCCCGGGATCTGGACAGATACCTGGGAAGTTTCTTGTTCAGATGAGAGGCCATCAGATCTATTTCTGGAAGACCCCAGATTCAAACAATCTGAAGAAAAACCTCTGGATGAAGAGACCATTCACCCGGATGTAACATCTGGCGACTGAGATAATCCGCTTCCCAATTGTCTACACCTGGGATGTGAACTGCAGAGATTAGACAGGAGCTGGATTCCACCCATACAAGTATCCGAGATACTTCTTTCATAGCTTGAGGACTGTGAGTCCCACCTTGATGATTGACATATGCCACGGTCGTGACATTGTCTGTTTGAAAACAAATAAACAATTCTCTCTTCAGAAGAGGCCAAAATTGAAGAGCTCTGAAAATCGCACGGAGTTCCAAAATGTTGATTGGTAATCTCGCCTCCTGAGATTCCCAAACCCCTTGCGCTGTCAGAGATCCCCATACAGCTCCCCAACCTGATAGACTCGCATCTGTTGAGATCACAGTCCAGGTTGGACGAACGAAAGAGGCCCCTTGAATTAAACGATAGTGATCCATCCACCAAGTTAGAGATGATCGAACATTGGGATTTAAGGATATTATTTGTGATATCCTTGTATAATCCCTGCACCACTGGTTCAGCATACAAAGCTGGAGTGGTCTTGTGTGAAAACTAGCAAAAGGGATCGCGTCCGATGCAGCAGTCATGAGACCTAAAATCTCCATGCATAAAGCTACCGAAGGGAACAATTGAGACTGAAGGTTTCGACAGGCTTTGTCAGAGACAAAGTCATGGACACTGAATCTATTTGGAAACCTAAAAAGGTTACCCTTGTCTGAGGAATCAAGGAACTCTTTGGCAAATTGATCCTCCAACCATGTCTTTGAAGAAACAACACAAGTTGATTCGTATGAGATTCTGCAGAATGTGAAGACTGAGCAAGTACCAAGATATCGTCCAAATAAGGAAATACCGCAATACCCTTTTCTCTGATTACAGAGAGAAGGGCACCAAGAACCTTCAAAAAGATTCTTGGCGCTGTTGCTAGACCAAATGGAAGAGCAATAAACTGGTAATGCTTGTCTAGAAAAGAGAATCTCAGAAACTGATAGTGATCTGGATGAATTGGAATATGCAGGTATGCATCCTGTAAGTCTATTGTAGACATATAATACCCTTGCTGAACAAAAGGCAGAATAGTTCTTATAGTCACCATTTTGAATGTTGGTATCCTTACATAACGATTCAATATTTTTAGGTCCAGAACTGGTCTGAAAGAATTCTCTTTCTTTGGTACAATGAATAGATTTGAATAAAACCCCAGACCCTGTTCCAGAACTGGAACTGGTATATTTACCCCAGCTAACTCTAGGTCTGAAACACATTTCAGAAACGCTTGAGCCTTCACTGGATTGACTGGAATGCGTGAGAGAAAAAATCTTCTCACAGGCGGTCTTACTTTGAAACCTATTCTGTACCCTTGCAAAACAATGTTCTGAATCCAAAGATTGTGAATCCAATTGATCCAAACATCTTTGAAAAATCGTAACCTGCCCCCTACCAGCTGCGCTGGAATGAGGGCCACACCTTCATGCGGATTTAGGAGCTGGTTTTGACTTTCTGGAAGGCTTGGATTTATTCCAGACTGGATTAGGTTTCCAACCGGAAACTGTTCCTTTAGGGGAAAGATCGGGCTTCTGCTCCTTATTCTGACGAAAGGAACGAAAACGATTAGCAGCCCTGTAATTACCTTTAGATTTTTTGCCCTGAGGCAAAAAGGCACCCTTCTCTCAAGTAACAGTTGAAATTATAGAATCTAACTGAGAACCAAACAACTTATTACCTTGGAAAGAGAGAGAAAGCAAAGTTGACTTAGAAGTCATATCTACATTCCAGGATTTAAGCCATAAAGCTCGTCTAGCTAAAATAGCTAAAGACATATACCGGACATCAACTCTAATGATATCAAAAATGGCATCACAGACAAAGTTATTAGCGTGTTGAAGAAGTTTAACAATGCTATATGTATTATGATCTGTCACTTGTTGCGCTAAAGCCTCCAACCAGAAAGTTGAAGCTGCAGCAACATCAGCCAAAGAGATAGCAGGTCTAAGTAGATTACCTGAACATAAATAAGCTTTTCTCAAAAAAGATTAAATTTTCCTATCTAGGAGGCGGGGCTGACTGCTGAGCTGTGAGGACGTGTGTGTGCAGAGCTCCCGAACTTAAGCACATATTTCTTGTAAATACTTTAGTTTATTTTTATTTTTTTATCATATAAAACAACTTAAGTAGCTTGCTAAAAGCTGATTAATCACGGGAACAACTTCCCCCGCACTTTTCACCAAAGCTTACGGCTCCGAAAACAAGTACTGTCACAACGGCTTGCGACTAGAGGAGGTTTAGGCAAGCCCTAAAACGGACCACATACTCCCTTCCAGCACCACTGCCACACCACTCCGGAGGGTCGGGGCTCCGCTCCGGAGGGCTACACAGGCCGGCAACAGACTGAAGGAAAGAGGAGACAAGCGACTCAGCTCACTGCGTGTACCCGCAGGCACTGAGCTACACAGACCCGTTCGCTGACATCGGGGGAAACCCCTTACCACAACCCCTTGTCGTGAGACTTTCTGAGGACCCGACCACGCCGAACATCAGAGCGGACACCCCAAGCAACAGGGACAGATCGATCCCCATAGAGAACCAGCTAAGAGCAGGGGCGCGAAACTCCGCCATCTTGGCCGCAGCACTTTTAGGCCTACGGGCCTTCCAGATCCTACACACCTAAGAGACTTACAACCGAAGACAACAGGGTAAGCAAAATACACAAGCTATATACATAAGGACCCTATCTACCATTCTGGGCCTCCGACGGGTGAAATATAGGCCAGACCCTTATAGAAATTTTCCGGCTTCACTGCTATACTAACCAGGCCTCAATAACCACGTGGCTGGTCGGACTCCCATCCACTATAACGGCTTACGGCCGAACAACAAGAGGGATAGTTGTTTCCTACATAACCTACATGCATTAGCATAGAAAAGTTTAATCAATTTACAGACTCTCTAACTACACGAAAGGTGTCTTTTACGTTTTGGTCGCTGACTGCTATGCACACCATCTAGAACTATATCAATGTGCTGAGACACCTACTGAGCCGGTCAGTTCCTTACTAAATTATCCCTGCAAGAAACAACACAAATACCTCCTAAGCCTAAGGGGGCAGAACTAGAGACTGCACTTTGGGATCCACTTTAGGAGTGTTTTCAGGGACGGACAAGTAGTCACCAGACTAAGGAACTACAACAGGCCTATTACTACTAGACCATACACACCCTGCCTCGCAAGTTTTATGATTCACCCACAACTGTTACAATGCATATAAAGTGATTGAAATGAGGTGAGGGTGAAGGGGTTCAACTTGCTCTTTCCTTCCTTTAGCAAGCACAGACCTAGAGTCATGCCTTAAACTTTGACACAGTAACATCTCTTACATCATTTAACCCCTGAGTCGAATACTTAACCAAAGTGTCACTACCTGCTTATATACTCTTTTTGTTTTCCCTTACTCTGGACCTCTACCGCATCACATGATGAAGAATAAAACACAAACAGTTAAAGAATGCCTATCAAAGTCCCAACTGAAACACAAACAGGGGAATAAAAGCCCCCCCACCCAAGGAGACTCTTCGAATACCAGCCTAATAGAAATGGCAGATCCTCTCCCAGCAGAAATTCAAAACAAAGAACTGCTTTCTCAAATTAAATCCGTGTTCCAGGAAGAGCTTAAATCAGCTTTGTCGGATCTCAGACAGGATATCAAAGAAATTGGTACTCGCACTGCTGAACTGGAGGAAAAAACAGATGCAATAGCAGATGAAATACCTCACGTACAAAAATCTATTTCGGAACATGCAGAATATATAAATAAACTAGAGGATCAAATAGAAGACCTTGAAAACAGATCCCGCAGATCCAACTTAAGAATCAGAAATCTACCGGAAACATATAAAAATCTGGATGAGACCGTGACCTCTCTATTTCATCAACTGGCCCCAGATATAGAGCTAGACAAGCTTTTAATGGACAGGGTACACAGAGCCCTTACCAAACCCCAACAGTCCTCTGCAAGAGACATAGTCCTCAAACTTCACTACTACCATGTGAAAGAAATAATCCTCAAAGCGGCCAGACAATTGCCAACAATAAACTTTGAGGGCCACTCCATCCAAATTTATGCAGACGTGGCACCAATCACACTACGAAAGAGAAGGGATCTTAAACCTATTACACAAGCCCTCTCGAGGGCCCAAGTCAAATATCGATGGCTGTTTCCCTTCAAACTGGCCTTTTCATATAATAATATCTATTATGCTTGCTCGGACTTGAATGAAGGACTATCGACTCTCCGAAGATTGGAGATCCCCTTTGATCCCCCTCAAACACCCCTCAACAAGAACCCCCAGAAAAAACACATTCAAAGGGAATGGACCCCAGTAGGCCAAACGAAAAAGCATAGGAAAAATAAGACTATCTCAAATACCCATTCAGAAGACGAGTCACCCTCTGAAGAGGAATCTTCCCCGACCTGACAAAACTGGGGGTCTAGGAGGATCCTAATTCTTAAATTTTTGAAGCTTTGGTTAATTGCTAGCGGCCCTGAGGCTAATAGACCTTAATAACATAAAATAACAGCCAAAACGGCCTGCAGGCCCGAGAACTTTGTACTAGTCAAGTCTGCACATCACACTTTTGTTTTTCCTTTTTTATTTTTTTTGTGTATTGTTATTTTTGCAGACCTGGTTATTTTTTTTGACCTCACTCAGGGGTTATTATTATTATTCATGTTCTTATTATAGTTATTGTAGCTGACATTAATGATGTTAATATAGTTGATATAATTCATAGTACAGCTATAGAATGTTCTGTACACCAAAATTGTTACTAGTATCATTTATAAGTCTGTTTGCACTATTTCTTTTCTCCTTCTCTCCTCTCCTTATCCCCCCCTAGAATTAAACCCAGACATACACCACTCTCCCTATACATTATCTCTCTTGCCCTCTCTCTCTCTCGCACATTTCACATTCACGCATCCCTAACCCCCCCTTTTTCCTAACACTTCTGGACATGACATAAGACACATAACTTGTATTTCCAACCACATCACACTACCTCTGACATCCAACACTCACTCTTCTCTTCCACCCCCCCCTAATCTTCCCTAACCCTCTCATAGGAAGGCTTATCCTAGGCACCTGGTACAGTGCCCTTCACCCGCCTCACTAAAATGTTACTCCCTGACAAGGGAAACCATTGTAAAGTTTAAGTTTAATTTTGCTCATTATAATTTGTGTTTTGTTCGTTCAGGCATGTCATCAGATGATTCTGATCCCTTCAAATATATCACCTCATGTATATTTACGCTTCCCACGATGTGGGATGGAAATCGGAACCCCTCCAAGGTTTGGCCGTCAGGTAGGTCCCGGCTCTCTCACTCTCAGAACTACTCAATATGTTGGATACACCCAAATCCTTAAACAGCTTGCAGTTTCCTACTCACTTGCACATCCTTCCTAGGGATTTAATAGATGCTAATACACCTCTCACCCCAATATGTCTATAAAAATCCTCTCCCATAATGTCAGAGGGCTTAACTCCGACATGAAAAGAAAGAAAGCTATTACTACATATAAAGCACTACACGCCCACATAGTATTATTACAGGAGACTCACTTCACCAAAGATTTCACTCCCAAGTATTGGGACAAAGTTTTCCCAACACAATATCACGCAATAAGCGGGAAAAAGAAATGCGGGGTCACCATTTTAATTCACTCTTCCCTAAATTTCAAAGAGGAAGAAATTATTAGAGACAAAGAAGGTCGTTTTTTGATGGCTAGAGGCTTAATTCACAATTCTCCTGTTCTGATCGTCAATGTTTATGCCCCAAATGAGCACCAGGGCCCCTTTATTACTAAATTAAGCAAATTATTGACCCAATGGAAAAAACATAAGATTATCATGGGGGGCGACTTTAATTTAGCTCTAGACCAAGATCTAGACAGAACTTCTACTAAATCTCTAAAGGCCAGACCCCCTAGCTCAACCACACACATCCTGAAAGACTTTACCTTAGATCACAATCTAATAGACAGTTGGAGGGCTCTACATAATAGGGCCAGGGACTACACCTATTTTTCCCCAATGCACCTCACCCAATCCAGACTAGACTACATTTTTCTCAGCCAAATCCTGGTCCCCCTGCTAACAAGCGCTAAAATAAATAACTGCCCTTGGTCAGACCATTCTATTGTAGAAACCACGCTAGCAGGACTCATCAACCCCGCCAGGACCAAATCCTGGACCCTTAACGCTAACCTATTACAGGATGCTTTAGTCTCTCAGAAAACAAGGGAACACATTACAGAATTCATTAGGCTAAATATAGATAGTACACCTAACCCCATTTTTGTCTGGGGAGCGCTCAAAGCATATGTAAGAGGCAACCTGATCACTGAATCAAACCACAGAAACAGAATACATAAAAACAAAATGACACAACTACAAGCTAGGGCTAACGAGTTAAGATCCCAATGTACTGCTAATACCACTAAACAAAAGAGACTAGAACTGAAAAACATAAATGAAGAAATAAATCAATTACTTAACAAAGAAGCAGCTAGATCTATTAAACAGATTGACTCACATTACTACATATATGGAAATAAGCCCGACAGAATGCTAGCCAACAAACTCAAGGAAATAACTAGAAGCACTACAGTCCCTCAAATACAAATATCAGATCATAAGAACACCAATGACCCCCTCCAAATCGCGAACACTTTTGCTGACTTTTATCACAATCTCTACAATCTCCCTATACACCAAGGTAAGGTTGATAGATCCGCAAAACTAGATACTTTTTTAACTGCAAACCCCCTCCCAACAATCACAGAGGAAGAGAAATCTAGTCTAAACGCCCCGATCTCCGAGACGGAGATTAAATATACCATCAAAAACTTAAAGACTTCTAAAACACCTGGTCCGGATGGTTACTCCGGAATTTTCTACAAATTATTTTCAGATGAACTAGCCCCTCTGTTGGCTCAGGTATTTAACTCCATAATGCAAAAAAAGGAAATTCCCAATGAGATGCTAATGGCTAGAATAGCAGTCATCCCTAAGCCGGGTAAAAACAAGCTTCATTGCCAGAATTACAGACCTATATCGCTAATAAATCAAGATTTGAAGATATTTACAAAAATTCTGGCAAACAGACTAAACCCTATCCTTGAAAGAGTAATCCATCCGGACCAAGTAGGTTTTATCAGAGGTAGGGAAGCACCGGACAACACTCGCAAAATAATCGACTTGATCAATTTTGCCACTACTGAAAAGACGCCTTCTCTGTTCCTCTCCTTGGACGCAGAGAAGGCGTTCGATAGAATTAACTGGGAATATATGTTCGCAGTATTAGAGAAAACAGGCATCTCGGGTGCCTTCCTTGATGCCCTGACCACACTCTACTCTTACCCGTCAGCATTTGTAAAACTTTCAGGATATCAATCCAGAACGATACCAATTAGGAACGGAACGAGACAAGGGTGCCCCTTATCCCCTTTATTATTCGCCCTCTGTATTGAACCATTAGCCATTCAAATTAGAAAAGAACCGAATATATCTGGACTTCAAATAGGGGGCAAGGAATATAAGATTTCATTATTTGCGGATGATATCATATTATCACTAACAAAACCCCTCCTATCTCTCCCCCCCTTATACTCGATGCTCCAACAATATGGTATTTTATCCGGTTATAAAATAAATAGGGATAAATGCGAAGCTCTCGGAACAAATCTACCCCAACACACTAAAAAACTATTAGAAATTAATTTCTCCTTCACTTGGGCCCATAAGAAGCTTAAATATCTGGGTATTTATCTTACAACTGACATTTTTTCGCTATACCAGGCGAACTATCTCCCAATGTTTGCCCATATAAGACATTTAATATCGAAATGGTTGAAACTTAAAATCTCTTTTTATGGTAGAATCATTTCCACAAAAATGACCTTACTACCAAAGCTCCTTTATTTATTCCGGTCACTACCAATTTCCATCCCCATAGCCGAGCTCAATGCACTCCAAAGAGATATTCTGCGCTTTGTTTGGCAGGGAAAACACCCTAGGATAAACAAAAAAATCATGAGTACACACAGGAAGGATGGTGGGCTAGGCCTCCCACATTTAGTTTCTTACTATTACTCAGCTCGGATGGCCCAAACCATACACTGGTTTAGCAATACGAAACAACCCCTGTGGAAACAGATAGAATCACAGATAGCCAACACTGACCAGATATATAGACTACTTTGGTTTCCCAAAAAGAATAGCCATCCTCTACTAAATAAATATGTAGCGCTGTCCCACACTATTTTCCTTTGGAACAAACTAACCGCCAAATTCCCCTTATTACAAGACAAATCAAAACTTACACCTCTAGTAATACCACAAACCACAATAGATTCCCACATACAGACCAAATGGGCTAATAAAGGACTATATAGAATTGCAGACGTATATGTTGAGGGAGGTTTTCTCTCTTTTGAACAATACAGAGATATTGACCCAACTGACAAAAATATATGGTACCATTACTTACAATTAAAATCAAGAACTCATGCAGTAACTGAACTTTCCAAACTACCATTGAATACAACTTTCGAATCTCTATGCCTAGCTAAAGACCCGGTGCACAGAACAATCTCGACACTATATCTCATATTCAACGGTAAACCTAGAGCGGCGAAACCCTCGCAAATTCTAAAATGGGAACAAGACCTTAATAAGACCTGGTCCTTGGAGACTTGGCTAACTAATTTAGACAGAGGCCTCTCCTTCTCATACAATGCTATGTTGAAAGAGAATTTTCTCAAGGTAGCATTTAAATGGTATATATATCCTACTAGGTTCGGTGGATCAGAAGGACCTTCCCTGAATCTCTGCTACAGAGGATGTAATGTGAGGGGGACGTACATACATATGTGGTGGGAATGTGACAGAGCGAAAGAAATTTGGGAACACACCTCGACATTTCTTAGCGATCTCTTCCATAAACATATACAACTGACCCCAGAACAGGCCCTACTACACTTCCCGATTCCCAATATCTTAAGACAACACCAAAAACTAGTTATGACCATTTGCACGGTGGTTAGAGTTTGCATAGCACAATATTGGAAATCCACCCCACCCAACTTCACTATCATCATTAAAAAAATAATACACCATTATGAAATGGCTAGCTTAGCTGCTGAGAACCTACACACCAAAGACGAATTTATCATACAGTGGGAGCCATTCATTATGTACCACGAAGCTAGAACACAGAGAAACATAGAGAATCAATAATTTCTACCAATGCACTGTATTACACTTTAGAGAGAGCCGGGACCAGCCGCCCATCCGATCAATCGGCCGAGTGGCGACAGATGACTTTATACTACCCTCCTGTGGGTAGACCTCGATACTGTTGATCCTGTTAATATTTAACTTGTATTTAAAAATTTCAGATCCGTTTACGAAATAAGATGTTACATATTGGTACAATAAGCTAGACAATGATCTCAAATTAACATGGGTAAGAGATTGATGCCACTAATATCTTGCTGAATATTCACTTTATGCCTAATTAATCTGATTGTACATGCCGAAATTTGTTATGCATAACCTGTTATGAAAAACCTAATAAAACTTTTTTCAAAATAAATTTTCCTATCTAAAGGATCTTTAAACTAAGTGCTATCTGCCGTAGGACTAGCAGTACGTTTGGCAAGAGTAGAGATAGCCCCATCGACTTTAGGGATTTTATCCCAAAACTCCAATCTATCAGATGGCACAGGATACAATTTCTTAAACCTTGGAGAAGGAGTAAATGAAGTACCCAGACTATCCCATTCCCTAGCAATCACATCTGAGATAGCATCAGGAACTGGAAAAACTTCCGGAATTAACACATGAGGTTTATAAACCGAATTTAAATGTTTAGCAGTTTTAGTATCAAGAGGACTGGACTCCTCCATATCTAAAGCAATCAAAACTTCTTTAAGTAATGAACGAATAAACTCCATTTTAAATAAATATGAAGATTTATCAGTATCAATATCTGTGGTAGAATCTTCTGAACCGGAAAAAACCTCATCAGAAACAGATAAGTCAGAATGATGGCGGTCACCTAAAAATTCATCTGAAATGTGAGAAGTTTTGAAAGACCTTTTACGTTTACTGGAAGGAGGAATAACAGACAGAGCCTTCCTAATAGAATTAGAAACAAATTCTTTTACATTAACAGGAACATCCTGAACAATAGATGTTGAAGGAACAACAACAGGTAAAGGATTATTACTAATGGAAACACAATCTGCATTGGAAAGTTTATCATGACAGCTTTCACAAACTACAGCTGGAGGAACAGTTACCACAAGTTTACAACATATGCACTTAACTTTGGTAGAACCAGCATCAGGCAGCGTCTGTCCACTAGTGGATTGAGATCCAGGGTCAGGGTGAGACATCTTGCAATATGTAATAGAAAAACAACATATAAAGCAAAATTATCAAATTCCTTAAATGACAGTTTCAGGAATGGGAAAGAATGCAAAATAATAAGCTTCTAGTAACCAGAAGCAATGAAAGAGAAATGTTTAAATAATGTGAGTAAAAAAAGACGCCCACATTTTTTTGGCGCAAAAAAATCTCTGAATACGCATGCGTAACAGAATACAACTTCCGGCGTAATTTACGTCGCCGGAAATGCCAAAATTTTTAGCGCCAAAAATGACGTAATAAAAAGAAACATTTTCTGCACCCGTGAGCTTAACAGCATGCAGGAAAAAATGGTCAAATGAAATTTTTCAAGGTAAGAAAAAATAAATAAATGCATTATCCCAATAATGAAACTGACAGTCTGTATTTGAAAAGGAATACTGATTATCCTGAATCAAGGCAAATATAAGTTTATAGACATATATTTAGAACTTTACATATAAAGTGCCCAACCATAGCGTAGAGTGTCACAAAAAATAAGACTTACTTACCCCAGGACACTCCTCTACATATAGCAGATAGCCAAAGCAGTACTGAAACGAGAATCAGTATAGGTAATGGTATATAAGAGTATATCGTCGATCTGAAAAGGGAGGTAGGAGAAGAAATCTCTACGACCGATAACAGAGAACCTATGAAATAGATCCCCTAGAGGTAGACCATTGTAATCAAATAGGCAATACTCTCTTCACATCTCTCTGACATTCGCTGCACTCTGAGAGGAAAACCGGGCTTCAACCTGTTGCGAAGCGCATATCAACGAAGAATCTTAAGCACAAATTTACTTCACCACCTCCACGGGAGGCAAAGTTTGTAAAACTGAATTGTGGGTGTGGTGAGGGGTGTATTTATAGGCATTTTAAGGTTTGGGAAACTTTGCCCCTCCTGGTAGGAATGTATATCCCATACGTCACTAGCTCATGGACTCTTGCTAATTACATGAAAGAAACAAATATTTGTCTCTGTGTTTTTAATAAAATCTAATAATTTATTTTAATTTAAAGGGACATTGTACCCAAGATTTTTCTTTGCATAAATGTTTTGTAGATATATATATATATATATATATATATATATATATTTATATATATAGCCCTTCTGGAAGTGTTTTTGTAACAATGTATAGTTTTGCTTATTTTTTAGATAACTTTGTGCTGACTCCTAAACAAGCCCCAAACTATCAGATGTAGACCCTGGTCTACAGCAGTGACATGTGGTAAATTCTGAGGCTGGTGAGGCACTAAATATGATATGCTGGAGAAAAACATATACCGCGGGCCGCAAGTACACCCAACAGGGCAGGTTTTAATTATTGCTGAACCAGTGCATAGATTAAATAATAAGTAAAGGGTGAGAGCATGTTATTAACCATAGTGTTACTGATCAGCTGATTATTTTACCTTTTGCACTGGTTAAGCTATAATGAAAAACTTACCTGTTGGGGGTACTTGAGGACCACAGTTAAGATACATTTCACTAAAGCACCAGCTCATCTGCAATATGTTGATTACCTGACAAATAAAGCAGGTTGTAATAGTGTGATCATATATTACAGCAGTGGAAAACTGTATTGCAAATTAACTTCAGAGAAAAACAAAACAAAACCTTTTGTTATTTTTAACATTTGTCTTTAATAAATCAATTCAAAATTTTTAACTGCAACATATACTTTAATAAATAACTTCTACAGTTTTAACTGTAGCATATACTTTAATAAATACCTTCTACAGTTTTCACTGTAACATATACTTTAATAAATACTCTCTACAGTTTTCACAGTAACATATACATTAATAAATAAATTCAACAGTTTTAACTAACATACTTTTATAAATAACTTCAACAGTTTTAACTAACATCTAAACAAAAGATTTTTTCTATTTGAATTGCTTGGCTCCACTCCCTTATTTATAAACAAAGTCCATTCGGCGTTTTTTTTTAACAAAATTTGCAATCACTTTATTCATAAAGCCTTGATTGTCTTTGTCGTGAAACTCTACCAATCTTCTGCGCTCAATGGATAAAATTGCCAGGGATGAAAGTCGTCCCTGATCAGTTATATTCCTGGTATGTGTTTTAATTCTCTTTAAAGCAGAGAATGACCTCTCAACAGAGGCTGTTGTAGCTGGTATTGTGTGGACCAGCTGGGGTAGTTTAACAGCCTCTGGAACAGTCTGCATCAGCTCATTTTTGGCCAAAAATTTAATGAGATCTCCAGGTGATTTGCATTCAGTCCTTAAAACTTCAGAACCATACAATCCAATTAGATCACATTTTAGTCTAAGTCAAAATATTTGGCATATTTTCTAAGGCTCTGCAGTTTTTCGTCATCAATATTTTTTGACATCTCTAGCAGTTTGGTGCAATCGACCAAACTAAGGAATTCAAGCTCACTAAATTTATCAAAGCGAACTCTCATTTGAACAGTGACATTGTCTAGAATGTTGTAAAACAATCTTCTCCTCACATCTTTTATTGGCTCTTTACTTCTTGTTCTTTCTTTGTCTGTCAGCCCCATTCTGAAGCATTTCTCCTCAAATTCCCCATAGAAAGTGTCAAACTCTTGTCTCTGGTTTTCCAGAAATTTCATAGTATCATCAATTCGCCGACAGCAGAATCCTACATCCATCACTTTAATCTGTAGCAAACGAAAGAGTATGTCAGTTTGAAGGAAAATGACCTATTATATCCTTTAGCCATTATATAGGCCTCATGCTGCCAATCAGCTGGATTTTGTCGTATAAACTGGAACATAGCACGCAGATCAATTTGGAACATGTTGACTGTATGCACTAGTCTGGAATGTGAACTCCATCTGGTGGGTGCTGATCTTGGTAACCGTCGCTTCACAAATTCGTCTAGTGTTTGGGTACGATTGGTCGACTTACTGAAAAACGTGGCCATTCCCTCAAGTGTTGAAAAAAATACTTGACACACCGGTATAGATTTGGTGGAATGAGAGAGCACCAGGTTCAACTTGTGGGCATAACAATGGATAAAGGTGGCTTCTGGTACTTTTTCTTTA
Organism: Bombina bombina; assembly: GCF_027579735.1. NCBI lineage: Eukaryota > Metazoa > Chordata > Amphibia > Anura > Bombinatoridae > Bombina > Bombina bombina. Next base: position 789,641,298 of record NC_069502.1, on the reverse strand, counting down.
ATCTTGGCCTGCACCCTATTAAGATCTGATGCCATCACAGAGGCTCCGTCATAAGTCTGAGCTACCAGCTTTTGAAGACAATTGTATTTCTCCAATACTCCCAATACATAATTTGCAATAGCCGGTGCTCTTCTGTCAACGACTTGATCAAAGCCTAAGAATGCCTCCTTCACTTCACAAGTCTCCTCCTTTGTACACAGAACGCAAAATTACAGATATCTGTGTTATGTTTGTTATATCAGTTGTCTCGTCTACTTGAACAGCAACAAATTGGGCTGCATCAATCTCCTTTTTAATATCCTCTCTTATAACATCAGCAACTGCTTCAATTAAGTCATTCTGTATTTTGTTTCAACATCCAGAAAACACAGTGGATATCTTCAAATGTGTATCCAAACTTGCATTATCGTCTGCATAACTATGTAACAGCTCCACATAGTTGCCACGATTATAAGATTTTGCACCTCCTCGTTACCTCAAAATTTCCTGTTTGCCTAGACAGCAGGTTGCCTTAATAAGCTGTTTTAAAATCTCACATTTTTCTTTCACTTTAGCATTGTGGTTGCTCAAAGATATCTCAATCCTTGTCCCACTTCCAAATGTTTTTAACCCCTTAACGACCGACGACGTATGCCATACGTCCTCAAAAAAAAAGCACTTAACGACCGAGGACGTATGGCATACGTCGTCGGTTTAACAGAGCACTGGAAGCGATCGGAATCGCTTCCAGCTGCTCTAACAGTATTGCAGGCTTGCCTTGAGGTCTAGGCATCCTGCAATACTGTTCCCGAGTGCCGGGACCGGATTGATCACTCCCCCACGAGTGATCACTTCCGGTTTCGCTCCACGTGGAGCCCGGCAGTGTTTCAGAGCATCGGAAGCGATCGGACACGCTTCCGATGCTCTGATTGTGTGCTAAGTGCCTCGGTGGGTCGAGGCACTTAGTTAGTTATAAAATAAAAGTAATAATTAAAAAAAAAAAAAAAACGTATATTAAAAAAAAAGCCCTAAATAGCCCCCCCCCTCCCCCTTCACTAGGCATCCAAGATGGCGATGCCCAGTGCATCATGGGGCCTCTGGGGGTGTCCCTAGCCTGCCTCATCATAGGGGCAAGCTAGGGTCACCCAATCTGAGCCTCCCACCCTAAAAAAAATAATAATAATAAAATACCCCATTTGTCTGATCATGTCAATATTTGTAAATATTGACTATGATCAGTGTGGATCTCCCTCCCTCTCCTCACTTGCCATTTTGTTGGAGAGAGAGAGAGACCTGTATTTAGCAGAGAGAGAGATTTATTTCTTTTATTTGTTAAAAAATATAGAACCAAAGGCTCTTTTCAGAGCCATTAACCCCTAGCTTGCCAGTGATCACTATATATCACTGGCAGTAACATAGGTGCACTTTTTTTTTGCTGCATTTTGCTGTCTGTGCATTTTTTTAGGGGTTAATTTTGTTGTTGTAATTTTTTAAAAACCCAAAGGCTCTTTTCAGAAACATTTAGTTAATTTAATTTAATTTTCAGAGCCATTAACCCCTAGCTTGCCAGTGATCACTATATATCACTGGCAGTAGCATAGGTGCACTTTTTTTTGCTGCATTTTGCTGTCTGTGCATTTTTTTAGGGGTTAATTTTGTTGTTGTAATTTTTTAAAAACCCAAAGGCTCTTTTCAGAAACATTTAGTTAATTTAATTTAATTTTCAGAGCCATTAACCCCTAGCTTGCCAGTGGTCGCTATAAATCACTGGCAGTTGCATAGCTGTACTTTTTTGCTGTCTGTGCATTTTTTTAGGGGTTAATTTTGTTGTTGTAATTTTTTAAAAACCCAAAGGCTCTTTTCAGAAACATTTAGTTAATTTAATTTAATTTTCAGAGCCATTAACCCCTAGCTTGCCAGTGATCGCTATAAATCACTGGCAGTTGCATAGCTGTACTTTTTTGCTGTCTGTGCATTTTTTTAGGGGTTAATTTTGTTGTTGTAATTTTTTAAAAACCCAAAGGCTCTTTTCAGAAACATTTAGTTAATTTAATTTAATTTTCAGAGCCATTAACCCCTAGCTTGCCAGTGATCGCTATAAATCACTGGCAGTAGCATAGCTGTACTTTTTTGCTAGTTAATTTAGTTAATTAATTTAGTTAATTTAATTTTCAGAGCCATTAACCCCTAGCTTGCCAGTGATCGCTATAAATCACTGGCAGTTGCATAGCTGTACTTTTTTGCTGTCTGTGCATTTTTTTTAGGGGTTAATTTTGTTGTTGTAATTTTTTAAAAACCCAAAGGCTCTTTTCAGAAACATTTAGTTAATTTAATTTAATTTTCAGAGCCATTAACCCCTAGCTTGCCAGTGATCGCTATAAATCACTGGCAGTAGCATAGCTGTACTTTTTTGCTAGTTAATTTAGTTAATTAATTTAGTTAATTTAATTTAATTTTCAGAGCCATTAACCCCTAGCTTGCCAGTGATCGCTATAAATCACTGGCAGTTGCATAGCTGTACTTTTTTGCTGTCTGTGCATTTTTTTAGGGGTTAATTTTGTTGTTGTAATTTTTTAAAAACCCAAAGGCTCTTTTCAGAAACATTTAGTTAATTTAATTTTCAGAGCCATTAACCTCTAGCTTGCCAGTGATCGCTATAAATCACTGGCAGTAGCATAGCTGTAAATTTTTGCTAGTTAATTTAGTTAATTAATTTAGTTAATTTAATTTTTTTTAGTAATTGTTTTCTGTGACAGATACAAAAATGTCACAGAAAAGATATAGTGCTGAGGAGGCGTATGCCATCCTTGGGTCAGAGTCAGATGCCTCTATTTCTGACTCAGACCCCAATTTTGACCCTGCCATGTGCTCAGATACATCACTAGATTCAGTCTCAACTGATAGTGATGTATCTGTGGCTGCTAGCCCCCCTGCTAGCCCCCCTGCCAGAAGGAGGCGTGTTGCTGCCATTGCTGCTGAAGAGTGGGTAACGCCTCATCTCCAGAGGCCAGATATCCCACCCTTCACAGCAAATGCTGGCATAAATATAGATGTGGCAGGTTTTAGCCCCCAGCAGTTTCTGGAAGTGTTTCTGGGCGATGATATATTGGGGAACATTGTCGCCCTGCCATGTGCTCAGATACATCACTAGATGCAGTCTCAACTGATAGTGATGTATCTGTGGCTGCTAGCCCCCCTGCTAGCCCCCCTGCCAGAAGGAGGCGTGTTGCTGCCATTGCTGCTGAAGAGTGGGTAACGCCTCATCTCCAGAGGCCAGATATCCCACCCTTCACAGCAAATGCTGGCATAAATATAGATGTGGCAGGTTTTAGCCCCCAGCAGTTTCTGGAAGTGTTTCTGGGCGATGATATATTAGGGAACATTGTCGCCCAAACTAATTTATATGCCCATCAGTTCCGTGCTGCAAAGCCTGGAACATATTTGGCAAAGCAGCAATGGGCCCCCATCAATGTGCCAGAATTCAAAAAATTCTGGGCATTGACTATGCTGATGGGCATCATAAAGAAACCCTCCATTCGCTCCTACTGGAGTACTAGCCCCATCTGCTCTACCCCCATTTTCTCCCAGACTATGTCGAGGAAGAGGTATGAAATGATTCTGCATTTCATGCACTTCAGCGACAACAGCCTGTGCCCCCCTAGGGAGCATCCCCAATTTGACAGGCTGTATAAAATCCGCCCCCTGATAACCCACTTTTCTGCCAGGTTTGCAGAGGCTTATACACCTGGAAGGAATATATGCGTTGATGAATCCCTAATGAAGTATAAGGGAAGGCTGGGATTCAAGCAGTATATTCCTTCCAAACGCTCCAGATATGGGGTAAAGGTGTATAAGCTCTGTGACAGCGAGACTGGGTATACTCAGGCCTTCCGGGTGTATGAGGGAAAGGATAGCCACCTTGACCCTCCAGGTTGCCCAGAACATATGGGAACCACTGGCAAGATTGTCTGGGACCTGATATTACCCCTAATGAACAAAGGGTATCACTTGTACTTAGACAATTTTTATACAAGTGTCCTTTTGTTCAAGCTACTGTATTGCTTTGATACAGTAGCTTGCGGTACAATTAAAAAGAACCGTGCAGGTTTCCCAGGACAGCTTGTACGCACCCGGCTACGAAGGGGGGAGACCTCAGCTCTGCGCCAAGAGGAGCTGTTGGCACTGACGTACAGAGACAAGAAGGATGTATACCTTCTTACCACCATCCACACAGAGAGGACGGTGGCGGTTTCTGTACGTGGCAGAGCTGAGATCATAAGGAAGCCAGTGTGCATCAAGTCTTATAACCGGCATATGGGTGGGGTTGATCTGGCTGATCAGCTGCTGCAGCCCTACCTAATTATGCGGAAGACAAGGGCCTGGTACAAAAAGGTTGCAATTTACCTAATGCAGATTGCAACCCACAACGCTTTTTTGTTGTTCAAAAAAGCAAACCCCAGAGTTAAAAAGACTTTTTTACAGTTTCAGCTCCAGATTATTACGGGGATTTTGTACCATGATGCACCTGCTCCCCGGGCGGTGATGGGAGAGAGCAGAGTTGGGGCTACCCATTTTATTTTTAAAATCCCCCCTACTGCCACAAAGCAGAAACCACAAAAAAAATGCAGAGTCTGTACCAAGAGGGGGAAGAGAAGGGACACCATATATTACTGTCCTGATTGCCCTGGACAGCCTGCACTCTGCATTGGGGACTGCTTCAAGCGGTACCATACAATGGTCAATTTTTAAAAAAATAAATACATTTGCTGTTACATATATATATATATTTTTTTGGTTATGTTTACAGTTAGATGTTTTTTTGTTTTTTTTACTTTTACTGTGCCAGATTTTTACATTTCACTACTCTATTTTTTTCTAAAATTGGGCCTGTTTTTTTTTAACCAAAACCCCTGTCAAACCTATGCATGGGGGACATAGGTGTTCTCAGGGTGCCTTGCAGAAAACAACCTGAAGTATGTTTTTGTAATAACTTACAACAGTCTCTCCTAAATTATAGTCAAAAAGCAATGTGTCTGTAAAAATGAAAATTGAAAAATTACCACCATACACTTTCTCCAATTTTTTGGGCTAAAACGGTTGCTTCAAAGGCATCAAAGCACACCATATACAATACCTTGGGGTGTCAACATTTAAAAAATATACACTTTGAATGCAATAAATAAAAGTGGGGTATGCGATAGGCCCCAAACTAAAGATAGGCCTATCAGAAGAAATACTCTCATTTTTAATAACTAAAATCACAAGTCATAAAATTGTAACATAACCTTCCCAAAATCCTGGCAAACCTATGCATGGGGGGCATAGGTGTACTCAGGGTGCCTTGCAGAAAACAACCTGAAGTATTCTTTTGCAATAACTTACAACAATCTCTCCTAAATCATAGTCAAAAAGCAATGTGTCTGTAAAAATGAAAATTGAAAAATTACCACCATATACTTTCTCCAATTTTTTGGGCTAAAACGGTTGCTTCAAAGGCATCAAAGCACACCATATACAATACCTTGGGGTGTCAACATTTAAAAAATATACACTTTGAATGCAATAAATAAAAGTGGGGTATGTGATAGGCCCCAAACTAAAGATAGGCCTATCAGAAGAAATACTCTCATTTTTAATAACTAAAATCATGTAACATAACCTTCCCAAAATCCTGGCAAACCTATGCATGGGGGGCATAGGTGTACTCAGGGTGCCTTGCAGAAAACAACCTGAAGTATTCTTTAGCAATAACTTACAACAGTCTCTCCTAAATCATAGTAAAAAAGCAATGTGTCTGTAACAATGAAAATTGAAAAATTACCACCATATACTTTCTCCAATTTTTTGGGCTAAAACGGTTGCATCAAAGTCATCAAACCACTCCATGTATAATACCTTGGGGGGTCACCTTTTTAAATATAATCACATTTATGGAAAACAAATAAATTGGGGTATGTTAAAAGACCCCCAAAAAAGACAATAGGCAAAGAAAATATGTTAAATGTGAAAAAAAATCACAAACACATGTCAGACATTTGGCATTGCACCGCCCAAACAAGCCACCAAACCTATGCATAGGTGGTATCACTGAACTCAGGAGATGTTGGTGACCACATATTGGTGTCTTCTTTGGTAGTAACACATAACAGGAGCTGTGAATCCATGTCTAAAATACAATGTATGTGAAAAATAACACAAAGAAATGAATGCCCAATAGTTTGACAAAGACTAGTGGTTGAATTAGTGTATGGAAAGTGTTAAAACACCTGCATTTGAAATACCCTAGGATGTCTACTTTTCAAAAATATATGGTTTTATGGGGGTAAATTACATTGGCCGGCTTCAGAAATGTCTTAAATAGAACATGGGTGCATGGGATGTGAAAAGGGGAAGTGTAAAAAATGGAATGCGCTTCCTAAAAATAAGGCCTTCTAGCCAGTGGCGTCACTAGGGTTGGTGTCACCCGGTGCGGTAAGTCATGGTGTCACCCCCCCCCCCCCCAGAAAGCAGACACACACAAAAACACAGGAAAACACACATACAAACACTCAGACACACTTAAAAACATACTCAGATGCACACACAAACACTCGGAAACACACTCAGACACACACACAAAAACACACACACAAAAACACTGAGACACACAAAAACTCAGACACACACATACAAAATATGTAAACTGCACTGCATTAATTAGGAAGCTCATGCCTAGAGCTGCTCCCTGGCTCAGCAGAACATCAAATGAAAGATAAACAGAGCACTCTAAAATAAATCACTGAAGAAAAGGTTTAGGCATGCAAACTATGAAAATTCTGCACTCTGACTCTGTTCCAAGTCTGTCAGTGCACAGCCCTGGGCCGCATGTCACTGAGCAGTGAGCACAGATAGGCAGGCAGGTTTAGGCTAGCAGCGCAACTTTGCAAGCCCCACGGCACATCCACAACATTCATAGTGAAATTGGGCAGGGGAGGAGCAAAGTACAAACAAGCAAAAGCAGCCGGGAAAACTATTTGTTGAAGTTGCAGCACTGGCTCAAGGGGCAAACAAATTGTGTGTCTACAACTTCCCCAGTCCCACTAATGTTCACAAATGCCAGCCTCTAATAAAATAATCTATGCATCTCAACATTGTATTTCTTTGAATTTCAATAAAATGTAAAAAAAAAAAAAAAATTTTTTTTTTTTTTTTGGTGTCACCCCCTGGAGGGTGTCACCCGGGTGCGGCCCGCCCCCCCCCGCCCCCCCCTAGTGACGCCACTGCTTCTAGCCCCCAGAGAACCCAACACACCTATACATGGGGGGTATCACTGTACTCAGGAGATGTTGTTGAACACATATTGAGGTGTTTTTTGGCAGTAACACATAACAGGAACTGGGAATCCATGCCTAAAGTACAATGTGTGTGAAAAATAACACAAAAAAATGACTACCCAAAAGTTTGACAAAGACTGGTGGTTAAATAAGTTCATGGAAAGTGTGAAAATACCAGCATTTCAAATACCCTAGGGGGTCTACTTCTCAAAAATATATGGTTTTATGGGGGTAAATTTCATTGACCGGCTTCAGAAATGTCCCAAATAGGACATGGGTGCATGATGACCGATGTGAAAATTCCAAATTGAAAAACTGGAATGCGCTTCCTAAAAATAAGGCCTTCTAGCCCCCAGAGAACCCAACACACCTATACATAGGTGGTATCACTGTACTCAGGAGATGTTGTTGAACACATATTGAGGTGCTTTTTGGCAGTAACACATAACAGGAACTGAGAATCCATGCCTAAACTACAATGTGTGTGAAAAATAACACAAAAAAATGACTACCCAAAAGTTTGACAAAGACTGGTGGTTGAATTAGTGCATGGAAAGTGTTAAAATACCAGCATTTGAAATACCCTAGGGTGTCTACTTTTCAAAAATATATGGTTTGATGGGGGTAAATTCCATTGGCCAGCTTCAGAAATGTCCCTAATAGGACATGGGTGCATGATGACCGATGTGAAAATTCCAAGTTGAAAAACTGGAATGCGCTTCCTAAAATTAAGGCCTTTTAGCCCCCAGAGAACCCGACACACCTATACATGGGTGGTATCACTGTACTCAGGAGATGTTGTTGAACACATATTGAGGTGTTTTTTGGCAGTAACACATAACAGGAACTGGGAATCCATGCCTAAAGTACAATGTGTGTGAAAAATAACACAAAAAAATGACTACCCAAAAGTTTGACAAAGACTGGTGGTTAAATAAGTTCATGGAAAGTGTGAAAATACCAGCATTTCAAATACCCTAGGGGGTCTACTTCTCAAAAATATATGGTTTTATGGGGGTAAATTTCATTGACCGGCTTCAGAAATGTCCCAAATAGGACATGGGTGCATGATGACCGATGTGAAAATTCCAAGTTGAAAAACTGGAATGCGCTTCCTAAAATTAAGGCCTTTTAGCCCCCAGAGAACCCGACACACCTATACATGGGTGGTATCACTGTACTCAGGAGATGTTGTTGAACACATATTGAGGTGTTTTTTGGCAGTAACACATAACAGGAACTGAGAATCCATGCCTAAAGTACAATGTGTGTGAAAAATAACACAAAATAATGACTACCCAAAAGTTTGACAAAGACTGGTGGTTGAATTAGTGCATGGAAAGTGTTAAAATACAAGCATTTGAAATACCCTAGGGTGTCTACTTTTCAAAAATATATGGTTTGATGGGGGTAAATTCCATTGACCAGCTTCAGAAATGTCCCAAATAGGACATGGGTGCATGATGACCGATGTGAAAATTCCAAGTTGAAAAACTGGAATGCGCTTCCTAAAATAAAGGCCTTTTAGCCCCCAGAGAACCCGACACACCTATACATGGGTGGTATCACTGTACTCAGGAGATGTTGTTGAACACATATTGAGGTTTTTTTTTGGTAGTAACACATAACAGGAACTGAGAATCCATGCCTAAAGTACAATGTGTGTGAAAAATAACACAAAATAATGACTACCCAAAAGTTTGACAAAGACTGGTGGTTGAATTAGTGCATGGAAAGTGTTAAAATACAAGCATTTGAAATACCCTAGGGTGTCTACTTTTCAAAAATATATGGTTTGATGGGGGTAAATTCCATTGACCAGCTTCAGAAATGTCCCAAATAGGACATGGGTGCATGATGACCGATGTGAAAATTCCAAGTTGAAAAACTGGAATGCGCTTCCTAAAATTAAGGCCTTTTAGCCCCCAGAGAACCCGACACACCTATACATGGGTGGTATCACTGTACTCAGGAGATGTTGTTGAACACATATTGAGGTTTTTTTTTGGTAGTAACACATAACAGGAACTGAGAATCCATGCCTAAAGTACAATGTGTGTGAAAAATAACACAAAATAATGACTACCCAAAAGTTTGACAAAGACTGGTGGTTGAATTAGTGCATGGAAAGTGTTAAAATACAAGCATTTGAAATACCCTAGGGTGTCTACTTTTCAAAAATATATGGTTTGATGGGGGTAAATTCCATTGACCAGCTTCAGAAATGTCCCAAATAGGACATGGGTGCATGATGACCGATGTGAAAATTCCAAGTTGAAAAACTGGAATGCGCTTCCTAAAATTAAGGCCTTTTAGCCCCCAGAGAACCCGACACACCTATACATGGGTGGTATCACTGTACTCAGGAGATGTTGTTGAACACATATTGAGGGGTTTTTTGGTAGTAACACATAACAGGAACTGAGAATCCATGCGTGTGAAAAATAACACAAAATAATGACTACCCAAAAGTTTGACAAAGACTGGTGGTTGAATTAGTGCATGGAAAGTGTTAAAATACAAGCATTTGAAATACCCTAGGGTGTCTACTTTTCAAAAATATATGGTTTGATGGGGGTAAATTCCATTGACCAGCTTCAGAAATGTCCCAAATAGGACATGGGTGCATGATGACCGATGTGAAAATTCCAAGTTGAAAAACTGGAATGCGCTTCCTAAAATTAAGGCCTTTTAGCCCCCAGAGAACCCGACACACCTATACATGGGTGGTATCACTGTACTCAGGAGATGTTGTTGAACACATATTGAGGTTTTTTTTGGTAGTAACACATAACAGGAACTGAGAATCCATGCCTAAAGTACAATGTGTGTGAAAAATAACACAAAATAATGACTACCCAAAAGTTTGACAAAGACTGGTGGTTGAATTAGTGCATGGAAAGTGTTAAAATACAAGCATTTGAAATACCCTAGGGTGTCTACTTTTCAAAAATATATGGTTTGATGGGGGTAAATTCCATTGACCAGCTTCAGAAATGTCCCAAATAGGACATGGGTGCATGATGACCGATGTGAAAATTCCAAGTTGAAAAACTGGAATGCGCTCCCTAAAAATAAGAGCTTTTAGCCCCCCGAGAACCCGACACACCTATACATGGGTGGTATCACTGTACCCAGGAGATGCTGCTGAAGACATATGAGGGTGTTATTTGGCAGTAACCCTTAATATTATCAGTAAATGTATTCTTAAATTGCTATTTTGTCAAAAAATCAAATTATTTTTTCCCCCCCCCCAAACTTTGGCATAGATTGGTGGTAAAATGGTTGCATGAAAAAAGTCAAAATACCCCAAGTTTAATACCTTAGGTTGTCTTCTTTTAAAAAATATATACATTTGAAGGGTTATTCAGGGATTCATGACAGATATTGGTGTTATAATGTAACTATCGCCAATTTTGAAAAAACATGGTTTTGAAATAGCAAAGTGCTACTTGTACTTATTGCCCTATAACTTGCAAAAAAAGCAAAGAACATGTAAACATTGGGTATTTATAAACTCAGGACAAAATTTAGAAACTGTTTAGCATTGGTATTTTATGGTGGTTGTAGATGTGTAAGAAATTTTGGGGCTCAAAGTTAGAAAAAGTGCATTTTTTTTCATTTTTTCCTCATATTTTATATATTTTTTTATAGTAAATTATAAGATATGATGAAAATAATCATATCTTTAGAAAGTCCATTTAATGGCGAGAAAAACAGTATATAATATGTGTGGGTACAGTAAATGAGTAAGAGGAAAATTACAGTTAAACACAAACATCGCAGAAATGCAAAAATAGCCTTGGTCCCAGATGGTCAACAAATTGAAAAGTGGTCTGGTCACTAAGGGGTTAAAGTAATTTGGTTTTGAATGTGACTTGTGGATTTTTCATGTTTGCTGATGCCCCTTGACAGGTTTTTTAAGTCAGCAAATCCAGTACTTGTCCAAACATTTTCGTTAGTGGAGAACAAAATACACGAAAAGCAGTAAAGGCGATTCTTCGTAGCACAGCCGCACAACCATTCTTTTCTTTGGTACCACTCTATCTGGAATGTCCGTGTCATGGTTTTCTCTTTTTGAACCAAACCCTTAAGCTCAGGCATTGGTCTTCCATTATTTATTATATCCACTTTTGATGGATAGTCCATTCTTGAAACATTTCTAAGGTTAGATATTGTGTTTTCCATTTTTCAAGCAGATGAAAAGTTGAATAATGAACACCTGCAAGAGAAAAAAAAAAGAAATTAGAAGGAGAGAACTAAAGTAAATCAAATTAAACCCTAAAAAGAAACAGAGTGTGCGGAAAAACAGCAAACAACTTACTTTCTTTCTTGCACAATTCTCTGTGTAGCATAGCGCTGTCCTTAGTGTGATATGGGAGCTGATTTCTTTGAAACTGAAGTTAGATTATGAATAACTATAAGCATGCGCAGAAACTGGCACATAAAAAGGATTTTCAGGAAACCATAATAAAAGAAAAACACTCAAATGGATAAACATATGTAGACAGTGTCACATAAGATAGCAGATTACATTGGTTATTTGGAACTTCCAGGTTTCATTATATACATTTTTACTAACATCTAAACAACCCCCAAAAAAATACAAAGAGAAGACATTTTAAAATATTCTCTTTGTTGTTTTGTTATTATTATTTTTAGTTGTTTAGGTTTTTTTTTCCTTTACACATAACTTAGTCACTAAAATATTTAAAAAAATAACCTCATTTTGGGTTAAGAAAAGCACACAAACCTATCGTTCACTCCTCTGCCATTAAAGGGACATTCCAGTCAAAAATGAAATGCACATAGATTTATTACATTTTTGAATAGAAACATATTTGCAATATACTTGTATTGGCAAAAATGCTTCTAGTCAAAGTTATCACTGTTTTAGTGTCAACATTTTTCTCTGCACGTGCATGCGAAGCATAGCTAGATATTGTCACTGCACCCACATTTTAAATAAATGCAGCTGCTCAGGTCATTAGTGGGGCTTGGATCATGTCAGCAATTAACAAATTGAGTAATTACCAAATGGTACAAGCACCTTAGGCTCTCTGAGCAAGTGCTGTGTTTAAAATGGTGGTGCACGATGCATACTTAAAAACACTTTTGAAACAGCTATAGCTTTTATTAGAAGCATTTTTGCTAATGCATGTATATTACAAAAATGCTTCCGTTCAATACCAAAATACATCCATGTGGTTTCCAATTTTGGCTAGAATATCCCTTTAAAAGGAACGTCAAAAAAACCTGAGGTTTTTTTGTTGCACAAGGAGATCAACTCAAGTGGTCCCTTTTTTTTATTTTATGCTTCAAGTCATCCACCTGCCTTTAAAGGGACAGTCTACACCAGAATTTTTATTGTTTTAAAAGATAGATAATCCCTTTATTACCCATTCCCCAGTTTTGCATAACCAACACAGTTATAATAATATACTTTTAACCTCTGTAATTATCTTGTATCTAAGCCTCTGCAGACTGCCCCTTTATTTCAGTTCTTTTGACAGACTTGCAGTCTAGCCAATCATTGCCTGCTCCCAGATAACTTCACGTGCACAAGCACAGTGTTATCTATATGAAATACGTGAACTAACAACCTCTAGTGGTGAAAAACTGTTCAAATGCATTCTGAAAAGAGGTGGCCTTCAAGGTCTAAGAAATTAGCATATGAACCTCCTAGGTTAAGCTTTCAACTAAGAATACCAAGATAACAAAGCAAAATTGGTGATAAAAGTAAATTAGAAAATTGTCTAAAATGACATGCTCTATCTGAATCATGAAAGTTTATTTTGGCCTAGACTGTCCCTTTAAGTACAAACTGTGCTGTGCAACTGCATATTGAGGTGTTTGAGTACCCAAGGCATTTCTGACAAATAATTCACAGCCTGACAAAGCTCTGAAATTGTGCAGATTGCTGGACAATCGGAAAGGCTGTAAGCAATCTGCACAATTTCAGAGCTTTTTCAGGCTGAGAAATTCTGTGAAGTATTTGTCAGAATTTAAATGCCTTGGGTAATCAAACAACTCAATATTCAGTTGCACAGCACAGTTTGCACTTAATCACAGGTGGAAGGCTGGAAGCAAAATATAAAAAAAGTACACAGTTCCCTATATATCTTGCTTAACTGCCCTCACTATAACATATCTTACGCCATCTCCCTCTATGCATGTAAATTATGTCAGTCCCAACCCACTGATCTGCCCCAGATGCAAAACACTCAAGTCAAAATTACATTTGTATGACTCAAATAGAGCAGTAATGTTCAACAACTTTCCAATGTATTTCCATTAGCAAAATGTGCACAGTCTTATTTACTCAACAGCTCCTACTGAGCATGTGCAAGAATTCACTGAATATGCGTATATGCATTTGTGATTGGCTGATTAGTGTCACGATACACTGTACAGAGGGAGTGTCAGTGGAAATAGACATAACATAAAAAAATCTACTACTCATTTGAAGTTCAGACTAAGCCCTATTGCATTGTCTTGTTATCTTGCATTTGTTGTTTGTGCAAAAATACTGTATTTACAAGTCCAACATATTCTGACCACTAATCAGGAAAATCAACCTATAATAAATCTACCTCATAGACTGCAATGCAACACCCCCTCACTAACTTTAACTCCTTAAAACTGCATTTTCATTTTTTTTTTTAAAAACAAAATTTATGCTTACCTGATAAATGTATTTCTTTCTTGACACGATGAGTCCACGGATCATCATTAAAATATCACTCCTACCCAGCAGGAGGCGGCAAAGAGCACCACAGCAAAGTTGTTAAATATCTCCTCCCTTCCCTCCCACCCCAGTCTTTTGACCAAAGTAAAGGAGAGAAAGGAAGAAACAAGGTGCAGAGGTGTCTGAAGTTTATAACATATTAAGAACCTGTCTAAATAACAGGGCGGGCCGTGGACTCATCGTGTCAAGAAAGAAAGAAATTTATCAGGTAAGCATACATTTGTATCTTTCTAATGACACGATGAGTCCACGGATCATCATTAATTACTGTTGGGAATCAATAGCCAAGCTAGAGTACACAGATGATAAGGGAGAGCCAAGACAGGAAACCTAAACAGAAGGCACCACTGCTTGAAAAACCTTTCTCCCAAAAGAGGCCTCAGCCGAGGCAAAAAAGTCAAAACATTTTTTTTTAAAAAAAGTGTGAAGATAGGACCAGGTTGCGGGCTTTCAAATCTGTTCTATAAAGGCATCAATTTGAATGCCCAGGAAGAGGGAACAACCCTCGCAGACAAAGCCGTTATTCCCTTGGGAGACTGCTGTCCAGTTTCATAAGCAAAGCAAATGATACTCTTCAGCCACAAAGAAAAAGAAGTAGCTGTAGCTTTCTGTCTCTTACGTTAAACAGAAGACTGACTAAAATCCTTAGTCCCCTGTACAAGGAATCATAGTGCCCGTACCACGTCCAGATTGTGTAGAAGCCGTTCCTCATAAAAAGAAGGAATAGGACACCAAAAGTAAGAACACCAATCTCCTGATAAATGTTCTGATCTGAAACTACTTTTGGGAGAAACCCCAAATTCGAACGTAAACCCACCTTATCCGAATGAAAATAAGATAAGGAGACTCATACTGTAAAGCCGAGAGCTTTGACAATCTACGAGCGGAGGAAATATCTCAGGAATGCAGCAGCTCAAACGGAGCCCCTCGAAGAATCTTAAAAACTAAATTAAGACTCCAAGGAGGAGTAACTGATTTGAACACAGGCCTGATACTGACCAAGCAAATGTACGTCTGGGAAGTCCGCCAGGCGATCATGTAACAAAATAGACAAGGCCGTTATTCGACCTTTAGGAAACTTGCCAATAATCCCTTCTCCAAACCTTCTTGGAGAAAAGACCTAATTCTAGGAATCCGAACTCTACTCGTTTAAAGAGTAGCCCTTGGATCCATACCAGTATAAATATTTACGCCATATCTTATGGGTAAAATTTTCCTAGTCACAAACTTACAAGCCTGAATAATGGTCTCAATGACCGATTCCAAAAATCCACGCTTGGATAAAATAAAGCGTCCATCTTCACGTAGTCAGCTTCAGAGAAGCTAAATTTGGATAAAAGAAGGGTCCTTGAAGTAGAAGGACCTTCCTCAATGGAAGTCTCCAAAGTGGAAGATGTGACATGTCCACCAGGGCTGCATACCAATCCTGCTGGGCCACGCTGGTGAAATGAGGATCACCGACGCCCTCTCCTGCTTAATTCGAGCCAAGACTCAAGGAAGAAAAGCAAACGGAGGAAATAAGCATGCAAGACTGGAATTCCAAGGTACCGCCAGAGCGTCTATTAGTACAGCCTGAAGATTCCTAAACCTCGGTCCGTACCTCTGAAGTTTCACATTCTGTCGAGAAGCCATGAGATTCAATTGCAACTGACCCCATTGAGAATCAGGCTGGAAAAACACTCCCGGCTGGAGCTCCCACTCCCCCGGTAGAAAGGTATGACTACTTACGAAGACCGCCCCTCAGAAGTCCACTTCTGGGAAGAGGGTCGCCGACAGACAGCAATTGTGGGTCTCTGCCCACTGAACAATCTTGGCTACCTCTGTCATGGCCAAGAAAACTCTGAGTTTCTGACGGTTGATGTAAGCCTAACTGTAACCTGATGAACCAGGCCGAAGCTAACTGAGGCCAGGCTAGGAGTGGATTGAAGATTACTCTCAATTCCAAAATGTTTATGAGTAGAACAGACTCCGACCGGGTCCATGTTCCCTGCTCTTAGAGTCCCCCATACTGCTCCCCAGCCCAAAACGCTGGCATCTGTTGTCGCAATCTCCCAGAAGAAATGCAAAAGCAGGCTCCCTGGGAGAAAAGATCCTGAGACAACCACCAAAGTAAAGAATCCCTTGTCTCCTGCTCCGACTGAAACCGCGGAGACAGATCTGCATAATCTCTGTTCCACTATCTGAGCATGCTTAACTGCTAAAGACTGAAGTGGAAATGGGAGAACGGGATGATGTCCATTGCCGCTACCATCAGCACAATTACCTCCATGCCCTGAGCCACTGATGGCCGAGGAAAGGACTGAAGAGCTAGGCAAGAATCAAAATTCCTTGAATTCCTGACTACTGTCAGACTTCATTGATGAGGAGACTAATATAGTTCTCCAAGAAAACTACCCTTGTAGTTGGAAATAAGGAACAATGCTGAGAAGCGCAAACTTACTTCACCACCTCCATAGGAGGCAAAGTTTGTAAAACTGAATTGTGGGTGTGGCGAGGGGTGTATTTATAGGCATTTTGAGGTTTGGGAAACTTTGCCCCTCCTGGTAGGATTGTATATCCCATATGTCACTAGCTCATGGACTCTTGCCAATTACATGAAAGAAATAAACTTCCAAGACAACAACTTAATGTCAACCTAATGCATAGGCTGAAACAGAGCCTGTTGCAAAACTTTAAGAACAAGATTTAAACTCCAAGGAGGAGCATTAGAGCTAAACACCTGCCTGATCCTAGTCAAAACCTTACCAAAAGACTGTACATCCGGAAGCTCAGGGAGCCTCCTGTGCAGTAAAACAGACAGGGCCAAAATCTGTCCCTTTAAGGATCTAGCTGAGAGGCCCTCCTACAGTCGATCCTGGAGAAAAGAATCCTGGCAACCCTTACTTTGTAAACACACAGTCCAGCAATATCCAGCACAAACACCAATGGTATGAGCCCCAGGGAGTTACTACCAAACTCCAACAAGGTCATGCCAAAAAACAATCAGTCTATTGTTAAATTTGCAGTTAATAATGGTTTGATTGATGATAAGCCAGCTAAATTTTTTAATTGTTACTGATCCAATTACACCAGTGCTGTATGTTCTGCCCAAGATTCATAAGTCCTTGACTGCTCCACCAGGGCGTCCCATTGTTGCTGGGACTAACTCAATTTTTTCAAATATCTCCATATTTTTGGACAGGGTTTTAAGGCCACTGGTGGAGCAGTCAAGCACTTTTATTAAGGACACCAATGATTTTTTGGTCAAGCTTAGCAACTTGCAACCCCAGACTGATAAATTCATTCTTTTCAGTCTGGATGTTGCAAGTTCGTACACGTCAATTACCCATGAGAGTGGCCTGGGAGCTGTTCAACATGCTTTGCTTACTACTGGGTTACATTCACAGTTACAGGTTGAATTTATTCTGCAATTATTAGAGTTAATTCTCTATAATAATTATTTCCTCTTTTAGGATCTGTTTTATTTACAGTTGCAGGGTACAGCAATGGGCTCCAACGTCGCCCCTAATTATGCCAACATTTTTATGAATCTCTTTGAGTAGAAGTTTGTGTTTGAAAGGGCCCTATTTAGTCAGTGTGGCGCCACCTGGTGGCGCTACATTGATGATATTTTTGAGGTTTGGCTGGGCGACGTTGGAGCCCTTGAGCTGTTTGTTGCTGAGTTGAATAATGCAACTAGCAACATCAAATTCACACTAACTTTCAGTGAATGTTCTATTGATTTCTTGGATGTGACGGTGATCACGGATGGATATAATTTTAAAACTGATATTTTCAGGAAGGAGACGGATAAAAACAAGCTATTGGTGTATGATAGTGCCCATCATCCTTCCTTGATCAGGTCACTACCCAAGAGCCAATTACTTAGAGTGAAGCGGATTGTCACTGAGGAATCTAAGGTCCCCATCAGGTTGTCAGAAATGGGGAAGAAATTCTTACAGCGTGACTACCCGTCTGATTTAATTGTGAACACCATTGATATGGTGTCCCAATTGGACCGTGACTCTTTGCTGAAACCTAAAAAATCAGTGAGTAAGAATTCCAGAAGGATGATCTTTGTATCTGAGTTCTCTAGACAGAGTAATCAGGTGTTGAAAATAATACAAAGACATTGGGGCATTCTCAGTGGTTGTAATACAGATGTTGAGGAATTTGGCCAAATGCCCATGCCTGTCTATAAGCGGTGTAAAAGTTTGAGAGACACTCTTATAAGGGCAGACATTGGTTCTGTTAAAACTACATCACAACAGTTCATTACCAAGAAAAGTTTAGGCTGTTTTCCCTGCCTTGGTTGAAGTAACTGCAATTTCATTGTAAAAAGTCCTTATTTTTCACATCCACATAGTGGATATAAATTTTATTATAGGGACTATTTCACTTGCAATAGTAGTTACGTCATTTATATGATTAAATGCCCATGTGGGAAGGCCTATATTGGTGAGTCCTCTAGGAGGGTACGTGACCGTATAACAGAGCATAAGAGCAACATCAGATGTGGTAAATTAACAGCTCCGGTTGCTTATCATTTTTTAGCAGCAGGACATCATATCAGCCAACTTCGGTTCCAGGTGATTGAACAGATCAAGGTCCCCAGAAGGGGTGGTAATAGAGAAATCTTACTCAAACAACAAGAATCCTTTTGGATTTTTCA
The DNA here is from genome assembly GCF_027579735.1 of Bombina bombina. Taxonomy (NCBI): domain Eukaryota; kingdom Metazoa; phylum Chordata; class Amphibia; order Anura; family Bombinatoridae; genus Bombina; species Bombina bombina. Next base: position 789,622,607 of record NC_069502.1, on the reverse strand, counting down.
CCTTGATACCCTGGAACCGAAGGGGTTAAATAGAGAAATAGATTGGTCAATATTTTATTAACACCATTCTTTTTGTGATAATTTATTTTTAGCTCTGTTTTAGCTATATTTTTTACAGATAGACTGTGTAATTTTTCAAGTTATATATGTAAATACTGCTAGGTTAGATGGTACATTTAGTTTATAACTGAGGCTTCATAGCTGTTTGTTTTGAATTTTATATCAGATTACACCTTTGGGAGGTCGCTAGATGGCGCTATTGCACAAATGCTATGCTGTTAGAAAGACTGTAAGGGTTAAAACCCAGGTAAGCTATTTAAACAGGTGTGTCTATATAGTTATTGTACACATGATTAAGGGGCACATTACCCCGAAACGTTGTGGCTGTTTGACTCTGCTTTTTCAAGAATAAAGTAATCTATATTGGCAAATTGGTGAACCCTTACTTTGTGCCAGGACAAACCATGCTCTTTACACCAGAATAAGTAGGTCCTCCACACCTTATGATAGATGCAACAAGTAACCGGCTTACAAGCTTGAATGATGACATCCCCACTAGATCCGCAAACCATATCCTTCGCGGCCACGATGGAGCAATCAGTATCACTGACACCTGCTCCTGTATGATTCGAGCCACCACTCGAGAAAGGAGTGGTAATGGTAGGAAAAAATAAATTAGATTGAATCTCCAAGGCACGCTAATGCATCTATCAGCTCTGCCCGAGGATCCCTGAACTTCGACCCATAACTGGGTAGCTTGCTATTGAGACGAGACGCTATGAGATCTTTCTCCGGCATTCCCCACCAGTTGCATATCTCCGCAAACACTTTGGGGTGGAGAGACCATTCCCCCGGATGAAAGTATTGTCTACTGAGAAAATCCACTTCCCAGATGTCCTCACCTGGAATGTGGATCGCTGACAGCGAACAGTTGTGGGTCTCCGTCCACTCAAGAATCCGAGATACTTGCCTCATTGCTAGGGAGCTTCTCGTTTCCCCTGATGGTTGATGTAAGCCACCGAGGTTATATTGTCTGATTGGAATCAGATAAATTGGGATGAACCCAGTAGGGGCCAAGCCTTCAGAGCATTGAATATTGCCCAAAGGTCTAGAATGTTGAACGGGAGGGAGCTCTACTCTTGCGTCCACAGGCCCTGCGTTTTCTGGTGCCCCTAACAGCTCCTCATCTTTATAGACTTGCGTCCGTAGTCACCGTCACCCAGGATGGTCTTAAAAAGGATGTCCCTCGGGACAGGTGATCCGGACAGAGCCACCAAGAGAGCGATTCTCTCGACCGGTTGTCCCTAGAAATTTGTGAGACAGATCTAAATGATCACCGTTCCACTGCCTCAGCATGCACAGATGCAACTGCCTGAGGTGGAACCTGGCAAAGAGAACGATGCCAATGCTGGACACCATGAGACCAATCACATCCACAGATGGCCTTAAGGAGGTCTGGAGGGCAAGACATGTTGAAGCTAGCTTGCAACTTCTCTGGTCCGTTAGGAAATATCCTCATGTCTATTATCTTCCTTCCGTGGGATCGAAAAAGACAGAGGAGAGTTTCCGAATAGTCCTCCCCCAGACAAAACGATGGTGCTTGTACCCTAGAACCTTCGTAAAAATTCTTGGAGCAGTAGCTCGACCAAACAGAAGTGCAATGAACTGGAAGTGCTGGTCCAGGAACGCAAACCTGAGGAACTGAAGTGTTCCCTGTGGATTGGAAGGTGAAGGAATGCCTCCATAAAATCTATAGTGATCATAAACTGCCCTTCCTGAATTAAGGGGAGGATGGATCTTATTGTCTCCATCTTGACGTGGGGACATTTAGAATTTTGTTTAGTGACCAGACCATTTTTCAATTTTCTTACCCTTAGGGACCAGGGCTATTTTTATATGTTTGCGGTGTTTGTGTTTAGCTGTAATTTTCCTCTTACTCATTTACTGTACCCACACATTATATACCGTTTTTCTCGCCATTAAATGGACTTTCTAAAGATACCATTATTTTCATCATATCATAATTTGCTATAATTTTTGTTTTAGAAAATATGATAAAAAAAATGAAAAAAAAAACAAAAACACACTTTTTCTAATTTTGACCCCCAAAATCTGTTACACATCTACAACCACCAAAAGACTCCAAGGCTAAATATAGATTCTAACTTTTGTCCTGAGTTTAGAAATACCCAATGTTTACATGTTTTTTGCTTTTTTTGCAAGTTATAGGGCAATAAGTACAAGTAGCACTTTGCTATTTCAAAACCATTTTTTTCCCCAAAATTAGCCATAGTTACATTGTAACATTGATATCTGTCAGGAATCCATGAAAAACCCTTCACATGTATATATTTATTTTTAGTAGACAACCCAAAGTATTGATCTAGGCCCATTTTGGTATATTTCATGTCACCATTTCACCGCCAAATACAATCAAATAAAAAAAATTGTTAACTTTTTTTACTAACTTTTTCACAAACTTTAGGTTTCTCACTGAAATTATTTACAAACAGCTTTTGCAATTATGGCACAAATGGTTGTAAATCCTTCTCTGGGGTCCCCTTTGCTCAGAAATAGCAGACATAGATGGCTTTGGCATTGCTTTTTGGCAATTAGAAGGCCACTAAATGCCGCTGCGCACCACACGTATATTATGCGATAGGCACTGGGACAATGACTCCAAAGGAGGACAGATCCCTTACGCACTCCAGAAAGGCTTCCCTCTTTCCTAGTCTTGAAGACAGGCTGAGAGGATGAATCTGCTCTTGGGTGGATAAGATTTGAAACCTATCTTGTAACCCTGAGCTATAACCTCCAGGACCCAAGGATCCTGCACGTCCCTGAACCAAGCCTCTGAAAGAGCAACAGTCTGCCCCCTACACAATCCAAAATAGGATTGGGGGCCGCCACTTCATGCGGACTTAGTCTCAGCGGGCTTCTGGCTCTGCTTGGATCTTTTCCAGGACTGAGCCGGCTTCCAAGAACTCTTGGTTTGCTTTGGCTTAGCCGAGGTCTCTGATGCTGGGTTTTTATCAGAACAAAAGGAACGAAAATTCCTTAGATTTGTTCTCCTTATCTTACGGTATGAAGGCACCCTTGGCCCCTGAAACCGTGGAGATAGTCAAACAAACTCTTTCCCTTAAAGGAGAGGGAAAGAGACTAGACTTAGAAGTTATATCTGTCAGAGCACCTTGCGGGCCTGAACAGAAAACCTGAAGTCTTAGCAATAGGCTTATTAATCTGAGTAATAACAGCACAGTAATAGCAAATATCCCATAGGTTGAAACATCCTCTTTAACAGAATTTCCATTCTTATATCCAGCGGCTCTATGAATGACGAACTATCCTCACACGGGCTAGTATTACGTGTGGCAAGCGTAAAATAGCACCAACCAAGTAGGGATGGGAAAACCCACCCTCATAGAGAGCCCAAAACCGGAATCCTTAAAAGGCAGGCGACGGGAAGGGGACCTAATCCTGTCCCACTCGTAAAAAAACATTATAAAAAAAAAGAAACAGTGCACTAAAAACAAATTAGTGGGCAAAAGAGAAAGACCATTCAAAAGAAATACAGAATGGTCAATTGTGGCAGAAGAAGGCAACCTTCAAAGGGAAAGTGAAACCTGTATGTTCCATCTCAGCCTATGAGCCCATAAACATCTTACACATAAAGCAGCATTAAATCAAATAAAGCATATATGATTAAACCCAACTGTTCATAATCCCCCTCAGGAAATATTAATCCTTAATTCCAAATAGATAAAAGGAGCCACGCTGTGACCCTGTCTTCTAGCGTTTGCAATATGTGTAAAAAATGAAACGATCTTACCGGAATCTATGCCTTGGAACAGTAACACGATCCCTCAAGTTTGACAGATTGTAGCAGGCAGCAAAACTCGTCAACGCTGATTGCTTAAGGAGCTGTTAATATGAGTCTGGATGGTTTTGCAGAAAGACTCTCCCTGCATCTCCAGACTCTAACTTTCATCAATGCTCTCACTGAGAGGCTGACAAAACTACTTAAAACTCCAGTCCCATGTCGAAGGGCAGCTACCCTTCCTAAGGAACTACTCTGAAATCTTCCAACACTTCTCTGCCAACCTCCTCAAAGGCAAAGAATGACTGGGGGATGAGGGAAGTGGGAGATGGTTTTTAAGCCTTTGGCTGGGGTGTCTTTGCCTCCTCCTGGTGGCCAGGTTCAGTATTTCCCACAAGTAAGGAATGCAGCTGTGGGCTCTCCCTGTATTAAGAAGGAAACCAGCACAAACATTAGTTTTTGCAGCACAAATCAGCATAAACGTAGCACTAACAAATAGTAAAAACATTTTTTTCATGATTTAATTACATGGGGTGGAAAGTGGGCGGAGATAAGATCACATAGGCTACAATATAAAGTGCAATATATCAGAAATGAAACCAGCACAAAATGTTAATTTTTGCAGCACAAATTAGCACAAAAGTAGCACTAACAAATGGTATTTTTTTTCATGATTTATTTACATGGGGTGGGCATAGATGAGATCACATGGGCTGAAATATAAAGTGCAATATTTCTGAAATTAAACTGGCACAAACTTTAGTTTTTGTGGCACAAAGCAGCACAAAGGTAGTACTAAAGAATGATGTATTGGTTTACATGATGACTCTCCTCATACAGATGGAAAGGAAATTATCTGGTAAGCATAATTTATGTTTTCCATCTTAATATGAGGAGACACAACGGCTTTATTCCTTACTTGTGGAAAATATATACCCAAGCTCTAGAGGACACTGAATGAAAAACGGGAGGGAAAAAAAGAGGCAGACAATATTCTGAGGGCACCACAGGCACCACAGCCTGCAAAACCTTTCTCCCAAAAGCTGCTTCAGCTGAAGCAAAAACGTCAAATTTGTAAAACTTTGAAAAAGTATGTAAGGAGGACCAGGTAGCCCTACAAATCTGCTCCATAGAGGCCGCATTCTTGAAGGCCCAAGAAGAAGCCACAGCTCTAGTTAAATGAGCCGTAATCCTCTGAGGAGGCTTATGTCCCGCTGTTTCATATGCTAAGCGGATAATGCTCCTCAAACAAAAAGATAGGGAAGTGGAAAAAGCCTTCTGCACTTCCCAGAATAGACAACACACAATGACGAAGTCTGTCTAAAATCCTTCGTAGGTTTAAGATAGAATTTCAAAGCCCGAACCACATCCAAATTATGAAGTAATCGTTCTTTTTCGAAAAAGAAGGATTAGGACACAAGGAAGGAACCACTATCTCCTGATTGATGTTGCGATCAGACACAACCTTAGGGAGAAAACCCAACCCAGTGCGAAGAATCAGCATGAAAAACTAAGTAAGGAGGCTCACATTGCAAGGCCGCCATCTCAGAGACCCTACGTGCCGAAGCAATAGCCAGTAGAAAAAGAACCTTCCAAGACAGTATTTTAATGTCAACCGAACGCATGGGCTCAAACGGAGCCCTCTGCAAAACCTTAAGAACCAAATTTAAACTCCAAGGAGGAGCGGAATGTCTAAACACAGGCCTGATTCAGGGAGCCTGAACAAAAGACTGTATATCAGGAAGTGCAGCGAGCCTCTTGTGTAATAACACAGATAGAGCCGAAATTTGTCCCTTTAAGGAATTAGCAGCAAGTCCCTTCTCCTAACCGTCTTGGAGAAAGGCAAGAATCCTGGACACCTTGACCTTATGCCAGGGGAATCCACGTTCTTCACACCAGAATAAGTAGGTCCTCCACACCTTATAATAGATGCGGAGGGAGACCGGCTTTCTAGCTTGAATGAGAGTATCAGTCACTCTCTCAGAAAACCCTCTCTTGGCTAGGACTAAGCGTTCAATCTCCACACAGTCAGCCTCAGAGAATCTAGATTTGATGAACAAAGGGACCCTGTCAAGCAGATCTCTGCAACAAGGTAACCTCCATGGAGGAGAGGATGACATCCCCACCAGGTCCGCAATCCACATCCTTCGCGGCCATGATGGAGCAATTAGAATAGTCGAAGCTTACAACTGCTTGATGAGGGCCACTTCCTGAGGTAGAAGTCCCTTGACGAAAGGCAAAGAATGACTGGGGGATGAGGGGAGTGGGGGAGGTATTTAAGCCTTTGGCTGGGGTGTCTTTGCCTCCTCCTGGTGGCCAGGTTCTGAATTCCCACAAGTAAGGAGTGAAGCCGTGGACTCCTCATATTAAGATGGAAATCTCAGAAACGAAACCAGCACAAATGTTCGTTTTTGCAGCACAAATCAGCACTAAAGTAGCACTAACAAATGGTATATTTTTTCATGATTTAATTACATGGGGTGGAAAGTGGGCGGAGATGAGCTCACAAGGGTTGAAATATAAAGTGTAGTATCTCATAAACGAAACCGGCACAAATGTTCATTTTTGCAGCACAAATCAGCACTAACTAATGGTATATTTTTTGTGATTTAATAAGATGGGGTGGAAAGTGGGCGGAGATTGAGGTCACATGTGCTATTTGTCCAATATCTCAGAAACGAAACGAGTACTAATGTATCACTAAATAATGGTATTTTTTTTGTGTGATTTCATTAGATGGGGTGGAAAGTGGGCGGAGATAGAGTTCACACGGGCTAAAATATAATGTGCAATATCTCAGGGAAAAAACGGCACTAACGTTTGTTTTTGCAGCACAAATCAGCACTAATGAATGGTATATTTGTATTCACAATTTAATTACATTGGGTGCCAACTTCACACAGCTGAAGGAATAAATTGCTTTAGACTTGAAAAAGGAAGGAATTCTTCTGAAAGCTTGTCTACTTATAAATGTATAGTAAAAAAAAAAAAAAAAAAGTATCATTGCTCAATGCAATACTCGTGCTAATTTGGTTTAAAAATAAATACTGAAAAATAAAAAGAACATGTTCTATGTGAAGAGTATTGGAATGTTAACTATTCATAACTACCTTCGGCTATAGTTCAAGTTGGTCTAATGCAGTGTTGGGTTAGCGAGAGAGTGTCAAAGTGTATAGAGAGAAGAAGTTAATGCAGTCACAATATTCGAAGTCCTGAAGTTAGTGTGCATCAGGCTTTGCTTGCGACCAAACTTTTTACTTTAAACTTGAAATGCACATGCTAATGCTCCCGCGTTAATAGCTTACTTCTAGTGCACCACTTATAATCTGACCATAAGGAGAAGCCTACAAATGGAAATGCCTGCTCAAACAAACTTTCTTTAATGGTAGTGCCATCAGCCATAGACAGCATAATAGATTAAATTAGTCATATTATTAGTAGTAGTGAGCACAATGTCTTAGTTAGAACTAGTAGCATAGGACAAAGTCGCAGCCCACCCCTAAAATATTTTTCATTTTTTACTCAGCCACATCCAATGCAGGGACAAGGAAGTGGTACAAGTGGGTAAATACAATTACTTGGGTCAAAGGTTAAGCCCAGTGTGGCACATACATTGTTTTGTTGTCAGTAACCCAGCAGCACCAGTACCACTTCACCTGCAAGGTCCACCATTACTGCCACTGTTACAGTCACCAGCAACCTTTTGCTATTCCAAACACCTCAAAGTCAAGAAAATAGGGCAGAAATTAACAGTGGCAGAGCAGAATCAGAGGAAAAGAAGGCAAGCTTAGTCTTGAGTTCACTGAAATAACTGTAGATGCCAGCCTCTCTCTCACCATGGCATAAAGACGCAAAGAGCTATAATTTGCCTTACATGAGGAGGAACTGAACTATGAGTGTGAGGAGGTAGATAATGAAGAACCATGAAACACTGTGTACCCTTTTTATACACCATTTTCTCCTCCTCCTAGTCCATGTAGTGCTATTTAAAGACTGCGTCATAAAGAGTAACTAAAGCTTGTGGGATATTTCCCTATCAGACCAAACTTGGCCAGTAGTCTTTTTATCCCGGCGTCAAGTGGAAGGATAAGGAAATATCCCAGAACAAAGTGAGTTTAATAAATGAGGTAAGCAGTACTCACGGTAGACAGGGTAAACCATCACATCAATTAGGTTAAGGCTGAGAATGGTCAGAGACAGGCAGAGTTCGGCAACAGAAAGGCAATCCAGCAGTTTATCAGTTCAGGGGTAAACCAGTAGAATGATCAGGGACAGGCAGAGGTCAGCAACAAAAGGTATTCAAGCAGTTTAGGGGTAAACCAGTAGAATGGTCAGGAACAGGCAGAGATCAGCAACAAAAGGTAATGCAGCAGTTTTGGAGTTCAGGGGTGTCGTTAATACCGGGCTGCAGGGGTTAAACCTCCACCTCCCTATTACCTCACCCCCTCCGGTTTCTAAGCAGATTTGAAAGCCACCACCATCTCCCAGACCTTGGGTTTACCTTGTTTATGTGTTACACATCATCAGAAAAGAGCTGGTCCCTGACCGCCCAGTCCCTATCTGGCCAACTGGGCCTCTGGAACTGCCGGTCGGCCACATCGTCCCACATACCCGTTGTCCCTTACCCCAGGTCGCTCCAGGGGCCCCTTGTCCCAGAGCTCCGCTCTTTTGGGCACAATGGACTCTAGGGATGACGTCAGCCTGTCTGAAAGGGAGGGAATGGCGGGAGATTTAGGGGACTGATAAGGCTCTTATCTTGATGAGATTGTGTATATAAACTGTGTGTTTTCCCAATAAAAGAGATCTTGTTTCACCTGAATGCTAGTCTGTCTAGTTATTTGGGTGGACTCTGCTAGAATCACTCTACTGAAGAATTATTAATTCTTATTGGTCTTTGGAATATATATTGACTAAAGTGACATTTTTTTGGTTCTCACTTATTTTGGCTGTTTCGGCAGCGCCAAGGGCTTAATAGTGTTGTTTTTTTGAACACCACTGTGTTTGTGTCAGTTAGTTGTTTTGGAGTTAGAGGAATCTCCATTTAACCCGTTGGCTTATAAGTGTATCCACTCTCCCAGCGCAGTGTGATCTACCTTTTTCTTTTTAGAATCACTCTTCTCCACTACATAGCAGCAGGTTCCAGGTGTTGGAAAGATCCTTTGGCAGAGCTACCTAGTTGAGGTAGTCGGGTTCCGTCACATTGGTTGGCAGCGGTGGGATGCTTCCATCTACCTAGAACGTCCAAACCACCAACTGAAGACTTCTTCGGATGGAGCAGTATGCTGGAAGCTTGGGGGAAAACTGCCGGCCATAAGTCTAAAGTGGCCATCATTAAAGAACTGATGGAGGGTGATCGGGCTAGTGAACCAGGTAGTGAGACCGGTAGCAGCCAGAACAGCAGACGGCCCAGCTAGGCCTCAACCCCCGGAGACTACAATGTCGGACCTCCAGAGGGATATCCAGTGGTGGCTGGCCTTCTGTGGGAATAACCCACCTGCAGAGATTATAACGCAGATGGTCACAGAGGCCACCCTGGTTCACATGCTGTAGCTCTAGCTCCAGAAATCAATGGGGGAGCCGTGCTGGCGCCCCTGATAACATCTCTCCGGCCAATAAAGCTACCCCACGAGGCTTTTCGAGCCTTCAAAGAGGATGAGGAAGAGATTGACAGCTATCTCCAACTTTTCGAGACCCAGTGTAAGCTGCAAGGTGTCGCGTCCACCGAACGAGTATCCACCTTGCTTGGGAAGCTGTCCGGTCGAGCTCTGGAGGCCTTTCACACTGTACCTCCAGAGGACCAGAAGCACATCTTTGCCCGCTATAGATTCATGCTGGAGGCTCATCGGCTGAATTTCCGAGGGCTAAAAAGATAAGAGGGGCAGCTGTTCACTGAGTGGACCCACCGGTTCATACGGTCCTTGGACTCCTGGTTTGCAGGCTGCCATGTAACTTCCCTGGAAGAGGCTACCCAACTCATTTTGCTAGAATATTTTTATAACAACTCCCTGGCGGAGGTCCAGGACTGGGTCAAAGATAAGGGGCCTACAACAGCCAACAAGGCGGCCGCCCTGGTTGATCAGTATTTGGATGCCAGGCCACCCCTGAGCCCTGACCGGTGACCCGCTCTGCTCCCACCCCTGCTTGCACTCAGGTGCCTACTCAGCACCCCCAGACTCGGCCAACGCCTGTCCGTCCCTCCAGCCCCAGCTCATCCCAGAGGTGCTACGAGTGAGGACGGGCAGGCCACATAAGAAGAGAGTGCCCAGACCGGAGGCCAAGGAATCCTTTTCCGGCTCAGTGGACCAGCACTTCTCTCAGAAGCTACCAAGCTGCGGCCCACTGCCTGTACACTGAGTAACCCACCAACTACATTGGCTGGGCTGAGAAGTGGGGGTCCTGCATGGAGTACACCCCGCAACTGGCGACAATCGCTGACACCATCACCAGGACGTCTGGGTCAATGGGCAGGTGGCCCAGGGAGTAAGGAACACTGGAGCTACAGTCACCCTGGTTCAACCCCACCTAGCCCCTGCCTACGGCTATACAGGAAGGATACTTGCCGTTGGGGTGGCTGGGGGTGCCGTACTAAGGAGCCCCACCGCCCGAGTGCACCTGGATTGGGGTATCGGGCCCTGTGCTGTAGAAGTAGGGGTCATGAACCACTTGCCTGCTGAGGTCCTACTGGGAAACGACCTCGGCCACCTTGCCTCGGCTTTTGTGGGGAATAAACTAGGATGTTGCTGGAGTTATCATCCGCCAGCAAGCCAGATGCCAAGCCACCACATCCGATCTGGGGACCCAGGTGAGACATTCTGCCCTGACTCCTACCTTACCCCAACCCTCTACCCTGACTCCTACCTTGCCCCGACCTTCCACTCCGACTCCAAACTCTTTGAAGTTGTAGAGTGTGTAATGGCGAATCTCACAAGGTAGGCGTCTCATCAAAGAAATCAACTGCTGCCACTGCCTATGCGCGTTTCATCCCCTTGACTGACAGGGACGATCAAGGGGATAAAACGCGCATAGGCAGTGGCAGCAGCTGATTTTTTTGATGAGACGCCTACCTTGTGGGATTCGCCATTACACACTCTACAACTTCAAAGAGTTTGTTTGCTTGGAGTAACTTGCACTTTACCTTCGATGGGCATATTGTGATGCAGCAGCTAATTATCATCTGAATATATCTAAGACTGTGAGTTTCTGGATTGTTAGTCTGAATAGGCAGTGGAATTTAATTTTTTCCTACCGCACAATAAGTGGATGCCTGGACATTGGTTTCACAGTCACCTGGATGGACTGATTACCAAGTTCCCTCAAATGAGGGTTTCCTTTAATGCTTGGAAATTCTGATAACTTGTATTTTGCATGTCACAGCTTATGCCGCTTGAGACTTTGTTGTGTATACTGTACAACTCATGCTATTCACATTTACATTATACCTATTTGCTAAACACATAGAACTTTGTTGTATATTAAGAAAGTATTAACCCTTCTATTTGGGACTGCCCTCTGATTGTGGTGTTGTGTTTGGCTTTTGGTATAGTGTTTTGCTGCACTTGTTATTCGCAAACAACTGAAGTTTTGTGTTTATGCATATCTGTTTTTTTATGGCTTTTTATTTTACATTACTTGTTGCTTCACGCTTGAATTAACTACATAGATCCTCATTATTATACTATCATGACAGCACATCCCTTTAACAAACTTTGGGGTTGTCCTCTGATAGAGGTGTTGTAGTTTCTCTATTTTGAAGCCATTTTCTAAGCCAGTCTATACTTACACATATGCTATATTCCCCATGAGACGTCTCTTATGATATTATGCATTTATATTATTTTATTATTATTTTCTTTTGTTCATTAATAAATTGTTAGTGCTTTGAACACATGCTGTTTTTTTCAAGTTTTGTTCCATGTTTCCATCAGGTTTCCACACTTGTTACCTGTTAAATTTTGTATCCCTATTGGCACACTTATTTGCCTAGGTTTCTTATGTGTGGAGAGTGCTGAAATCCCTATCTTTTTATAAGGTTTACTTATCCTTATTATCTCTCTTTTGTTTTTGGATACAATATTAGTATTATAGGGTCTGCACCTCCGTTACATTTATACACGTACTATTTGATACATAAATTTAAAAAAAATTTTTTTTTAGCTGTTCCCTTAAAATTATATTTTTAGCATAGAATATATATGTCCATATTTGGCCAATTAAAATTAGTTATGAGAATATGCATAAAGACAGGGGCGTATTATGGCCTAGGCCAACAAGGCCAGTGCCTAGGGCAATAGATTTGGGAAGGGCGGCACATCTGCCCTATCTTCTCTCTAAAAGCCAGCATACAGTACAGTGAGCGATAAAGTGCAGGCTTTTACAGAGAAGACAAGGCACATGCGCTAATTAAGGTCGCTCTTCACAGGCAGTGCTCCTTTAAACCGTTGCTTCATTTAGAGCCGCCGGCATTTTTGCAGTGGAAGCGTTCTTGGTGAGAAACTTGCCCAGGGATATGCTTACAAGGTGAGGCTGGAGGAGAAGACCTTGTGCTGATATGCTGCCTCCCCTTATCAGCTGTGATGGGTCTGCGAGCGCAGTGCTTATTGCAGGTCTTAGTAACTAGCAGACTGGATGTGTCTGTGCACTGCTTAGATCAGCTTGTGATGTCTAATCATAAACTCTAATAGCTAGCTTTCTCTGCATTCATGAACCCACGGAGAAAATAGTAAATGGACACCTAAAAAGTTTCATTACTTGAATGATGGTAATTGCTGTATGTTGTTGCATATGAAGGGCAGTGATTGTTTCAAAGTGTATTCTTCTTTCCCTCCCTTCCTCGTCTCTCTTCTTTCCCTTTCTCCCTCAACTCTCTTCCACCCTCAACTCCCTCCCTTCTTTCTTTCCCTCCATTCTTTCCCTCCCTCCCTCCTTTCTCTCAACTCCCTCCCTTGCTCCCTTCTTTCCCTTCCCTTTTTCTCTCCTCCCTCCCCACTTTTCTCCGCCCTCTTTCCCTCCCTTTTCTCCCCTCTCCGTCTTTTCTCTCTCTTCTCTCAGGGATAAAATGGTATGAGATGCATGCAATTCAACCCACCTGTATGCAAGTGTTTTGCAAGCCCATTTTCTTTTGAATTGTTATGGGGGGGGGGGAAAAACAATTTTACACACTGACCCAAAAAAATATTAAGGGGCAAAAAAAAACAACTAAAACCTTTGGGGGTGGGGGGGTGTTTGGGGGGGGGCAGCAGAATTTTGAGTGCCTAGGGCATCACAAAACCTAAATACGCCACTGCATAAAAGAATCTTGTTTAGAAGTATGTGAAAAGTAAAAATAATATATGTCATGTTAAAGGAAATTGGAAATAGAATTTTAATTATGTATACAAGTGTGAAAAAATATGAAAAAAACAACAACACACAGACACCAAATGGCCTCGCACAGTCACAAACTTCACATATAATAATAGGTAATGTCACGGATACCAGACAGCTAAGGCTACCCCCAACCCCCCTACAACCTCACCCCTGTTGTTTCTCAGTGGTTTTGGGCTCCTCAGAGCAACCATAATCTCTGGAAGCTTTTGGATGCATGGTTTTTTGTTCCAAACTTGTTTTGTGGAGAGCTGGTGTATGACCAGGAAAACCCTCCTAGGTTGGCCGGGCTCCTGGAACTCACGGTCGGCCGCCTCACAACGGACACCCGCCTAACTCCTCTCAGGCTGGCCGGGCTCCTGAAACTCCCAGTCGGCCACGGACAGCAGGACACCCGCTAACTTTAACCCAGGTCGCTCCAGCAACCATGTGCCCCAGAGCTCCGCTCTTTTTGGGATTAGTAGCCCCTGGGGAGTACAAGGGATGGTGGAATTGCCGGAGGTCCATAACTTCAACGGACTGTAACTCCGGCTGTAACTACAGCTTTAAAATGACACCCTGGAAGTGCTGCCACTCCACCGGGATCACCCCGAAACCGCCACCCATATGTATTGGGATTATGTGGGACTGTGGCTACTATGGAGGTGCCGGGCTGTCTGGAGGGGCGGGAATGGCGGGAAAATAGTGGGAGTGTCCAGGGTCTTATCAAGATGAGCTGTCTGTATAAAAGGAGTGCATGTTTTCAATTAAATCAGTTTTTGTGTAACCTGAATGCTAGTCTGTCTAGTTATTTGGGTAGCTCCAGCTAAAATCACTTTCCTGGGCTACATAGCAACCTGTTCCAGGCAGAGAAAGGATCATCAGGCAGAGCTACCCAGTCCGGGTAGCGGGAGTCTGCCACAGGGTGGGACCCTGGGTACTGATTCTGTCGGGCATCAGGGGTGGCTACAGGCTGTGGTCACTTGCCAGCTACATAGCTGCAGTTGGCAGGGAGGAAGCAGGACCCGTTTGGCGGAGCTACCCAGTCGGGGTAGCCGGGGGTATCCATCACATTGGCTGGCAGCAGTGGGATCTGCTTCTTTCACACAGTTTTTGCTGACAGAGGAGACATACCACAGTAGCCGGTAAATATGGAGGCAGAGTTCCTAGGGAGAGTACACAAGATGCTGACCGGAACAAATGATCCTTGTTTGGAACAGGAGGTTCTGGCATGGAGGAACCTTGCCCTCCGAGACCTCTGGTGGGAGGCTCTTCAACAGGAGCAGGAAAATGGAAAGGTCCTCCCCAAGAATGACACGAGATTCCGGGTCGGTGGACCGTGATACTGCCTTTCCTGGGAGAACAGCCAAAGAAGGAATGGCTATCTGTTCTACATATACTGATCCAGCAAGAGATGTGGGTGAAGGACGGCTATCGGGCCCTCCAATGGCTTGCTATGCAAGCGCAGCCATGGCTGGAGGAAGGATCCCCCACAGAGGGCTTTGGCTTCGGCAGCCCTGGATTGCTTTTTACAGAAAGGACAGAGGACCCACAGTTTGGGAGTGAGACAGACCAGGTTCTGGAGGATATCTCTGGGCTCCAAGAGGAACTACTGGATCTCTTGGAGGAGACCTGGCTGCTGGATGATCTGGATTTTATAATTGACCAGGAAGAGGCACTGGTCAAGGAATACAAGAGGCTGCTGGATATCGCTACGCAGCGTGCCAGGGGCATACAGATCTGGGGTGCAGCCCTCTGGGATTCATGGAGCTCGACTGTGGAGGAGTGGCAGCAAAGAAAAAGGGAACCAGAGCTGCTGGATCCTGATCAGCAGTCTGGCTCTGTGCTTATAGACTTGGACAAGGGAGCCACCCCAGCAGTAGTGCTGTCAACAAGGCAGAGAGCCGCCGGCCTCTGCCCAGCACCTGTAACAGCTCCAGGAAACCTGGGAGTGGAGGTAGTCGTCCTCCCTCCCCTTACAGAGAACCCCTTCCCGGGAGAAGAGACAGTCGGTCTCTCTCCCCAGCGGCAGAGCCAGGAGAGGAGACAGTCGGTCTCTCTCCCCAGCGGCAGAGCTATCCCCTGGGAGCGGAGGTAGTTGTCCTCCCTCCCCGTAAACAGAACCCCTTCCCAGGAGGCAGAGCCATCCCCTGGGAGCGGAGGTAGTCGTCCTCCCTCCCCGTAAACAGAACCCCTTCCTAGGAGAGGAGACAGTCGGTCTCTCTCCCCAGCGGCAGAGCCAGGAGAGGAGACAGTCGGTCTCTCTCCCCAGCAGCAGAGCCATCCCCTGGGAGCGGAGGTAGTCGTCCTCCCTCCCCGTAAACAGAACCCCTTCCTGGGAGAGGAGACAGTCTGTCTCTCTCCCCAGCGGCAGAGTCAGAAGAGGAGACAGTCCGTCTCTCTCCCCAGCGGGAAAAGAGTCATCCTCTGTAAGCGGAGGTAGTCCCCCCCCACCCCATAAACAGAACCCCTTCCTAGGAGAGGAGACAGTCTGTCTCTCTCCCCAGCGGCAGAGCCAGGAGCCGGGAGAGGAGACAGTCGGTCTCTCTCCCCAGTGGCAGAGCCATCCCCTGGGAGCGGAGGTAGTCGTCCGCCCTCCTCGTAAACAGAACCCCTTCCTGGGAGAGGAGACAGTCTGTCTCTCTCCCCAGCGGCAGAGCCAGAAGAGGAGACAGTCTGTCTCTCTCCCCAGCGGCAGAGCCATCCCCCGGGAGCGGAGGTAGTCGTCCTCCCTCCCCTTACAGAGAAACCCTTGCAGGGAGAGACGGGTATCGATATCTCTCCCCAGCGGCCGAATCCCTTTCTGGGAGAGGAGACAATTGGTTTCTCTCCCCAGCGGAAGTAGCAGACCTCCCTCCCCAGCGGTAGAGCTCCTTCTCGGGAGAAGAGACGGACGGACTCTCCACTCAGTAGCTTGGCAGGTTCTCTACCCTTTTCTTGTCCCAGAGTATTTCTCACTGAGGGCAGGTGTTGCATTAGGCAAGGAGGATAAAAGTGTATACAGTTGGTGCCACATGTTTGGGCACCCGAGCTTTACCTGCCCCACCAAGGAGCAACCTCCCCCTTTGGTCTGGGGTGGGAATACAGCTGCAAAACCGACACTAGCTTTGGTTGTGGGTGGGTGAGCCGGTACTAAACATAGTGTCACAGAGAGAGGCAGTGTGGCCATGAAACTTAAGGACACTGGAACTTGTGGAACAGCGTTTGTTTTGGAGCCGGCCTTGTTTGGGACGTTGCCTTATGTGACTATCACAGGGCGCAGGGTATAAACGCCAGCAGGAACCCCCCAGGATGCCCCAAGCTCAGGAGAGATGGGATAACCTCTCCCAGCAACCGAGAAGTGGAGGGCCACCATCGGACAGCCCCAGGCCGACCCGTTAAGGGTCTAGCCGGGTCTGCCGAACTGGAGGGGGGGGGAGATGTCACGGATACCAGACAGCTAAGGCTACCCCTAACCCCCCCTACAACCTCACCCCTGTTGTTTCTCAGTGGTTTTGGGCTCCTCAGAGCAACCACAATCTCTGGAAGCTTTTGGTTGCATGGTTTTGTGTTCCAAACTTGTTTAGTGGAGAGCTGGTGTATGACCAGGAAAACCCTCCAAGGCTGGCCGGGCTCCTGGAACTCCCGTCGGCCGCCTCACCACGGACACCCGCCTAACTCCTCTCAGGCTGGCCGGGCTCCTGGAACTCCCGGTCGGCCACGGACAGCAGGACACCCGCTAACTTTAACCCAGGTCGCTCCAGCAACCATGTGCCCCAGAGCTCCGCTCTTTTTGGGATTAGTAGCCCCTGGGGAGTACAAGGGGTGGTGGAATTGCCGGAGGGGAGCTCCTTTGGGAACCGGGGGTTTTGGACACCCCTAACTCCATAACTTCAACGGACTGTAACTCTGGCTGTAACTCCAGCTTTAAAATGACACCCTGGAAGTGCCGCCGCTCCACCGGGATCACCCCGAAACCGCCACCCATATGTATTGGGATTATGTGGGACTGTGGCTCCTATGGAGGTGCCGGGCTGTCTGGAGGGGCGGGAATGGCGGGAAAATAGTAGGATTGTCCAGGGTCTTATCAAGATGAGCTGTCTGTATAAAAGGAGCGCATGTTTTCAATAAAATCAGTTCTTGTGTAACCTGAATGCTATTCTGTCTAGTTATTTGAATAGCTCCAGCTAAAATCACTTTCCTGGGCTACATAGCAGCCTGTTCCAGGCAGAAAAAGGATCATCAGGCAGAGCTACCCAGTCCGGGTAGCGGGAGTCTGCCACAGGGTGGGACCCTGGGTACTGATGCCGTCGGGCATGAGGGGTGGCTACAGGCTGTGGTCACTTGCCAGCTACATAGCTGCAGTCGGCAGGGAGGAAGCAGGACCCGTTTGGCGGAGCTACCCAGTCGGGGTAGCCGGGGGTATCCGTCACAGGTAAGTATAAACTCACATTCTGTATACACCATATGGAGTTATATAAGTAGGCTGGAACTTCACAGTCATCCAGACTGGCCTGCGGTCATGCAGGATCTAAATGTCATCAGGTTCAGATCCCAAAGGGTGGCTCCTCTTGTACACACTATTCTAAATAAAAGACACAGCCCATCACATTGCCAAGTACGGTTTGTAAACCAAGTGAATGTATATAGAGGAACACTCACATCATTATAGCACCTCCGGTTGCATTAGGAGCAGGCTGGAACTTTTGCAGTTGCCCAGCTGACTTATATCCAGGTAAAACAGGAACGGATTATAGCATGTAATGTTTTAATGACCACACATCAAGGCAATATTTATAATAATTAAAGACACAGAAACAAAACGTGGGGGAAAAAGGCCGCAGCCCGCTTTTATTATTTAAATTGATTGAATTAAAACTTTATTAAAACCACATTAACAGGTGCTTGCCCAAATTAACATAACGTGCCTTCCACTGGCGCTCCGCCAGGCACGTCCACATCCATAACCTCTCCCCATACCTGAGGAGGTACTCAGAATAATTATATAAACTTAGCGGCTAGCACCCCGCAACAGCTGCGACAACCACTTACCAAAAGGGGAGGGAGGGCGCTTTTTTCACAGGTCTTCACTCCTGCTCTGGAAACCAACGAGTGAGCAACGGCTCACGGAACCACGCCCCTATGCCTAGAGTGAGGTCATTGGCCCCTCCTCTCATAGGCATTCCTCCAGGGCCCAATTGACCACACATCTAGGCAATATTTATAATAAATAAAGACACAGACACAAAACGTGGGGGGAAAAGGCCGCAGCCCGCATTTATTATTTAAATTGATTGAATTAAAACTTTATTAAAACCACATTAACATTAAAAGGTGCTTGCCCAAATTAACATAACGTGCCTTCCATTGGCACTCCGCCAGGCACGCCCACATCCATAACCTCTCCCCATACCTGAGGAGGTACCCAGAATAATTATATAAACTTAGCGGCTAGCACCCCGCCACTGCTCGAAATCCTTTCGAGCACCAACCCACAGGGCTAAGGCCTTTTCACCCCTTTGCTCATGTTAAAGTTAAAAAGGTGTAATCCAATTTTGTTAAGATGCACACCATCTTTTAAAAAGAAACATCTTCCGGATTCTCCTTCAAATTCCACATCTGATTCCAAACCCCCCAATTTTGCCACAAAACTAGTAATAGTCCGATTAACCTTTTTCTAGATGAATCCAACCTTTTAAAGTCCCAAGCTGACCTCCAACACAGCCTGCATTCGATGTCAGACCATACTATCATGTTAGGAAATAATTCCCTTAACCTAAAGATATCCCTTTTTATAATATCAATCAGACACTTTTGAGCCATGAATCTAAGATCGTTACCCCCTGCATGAACGATTAAAATGTCAGGGGGATGAAAAAGCCTAGCCCAACTGATAACTTGACCTAATAACTGATCCCATTTCATTCCCCTAATACCAAACCATTTAATTAAAATTTCCTCAGCAGAACAGCTAAATTGGATCCCTGAGTCTCTGACTGATGCCTCTTTTCTTGCCCAATAAATATATGAGTATCCCACGATCCAACAGTGAAGGGGACCTGCTAAAAAACAAAAGACTATCTATAACTATACAACTTATCAAATCTCTCTCAAACAAATCCAACAACCTTTTCCCACTTGGTCGGTTTTTGATTTTCTCAACCATAAAAGAACCTTGTGAGGGTTCAACACCACATCCCTATAATATAGACCCCCACAACTCCAACGATTTACAGAAACCAACTCAGAAATCCTAAAAGCCCCGAAAAAATCAATTCTAAATAACAGGACCTCAAAATGAGAAAAACAAATAACAGGAAGAACATTAACAAGCCTTTCCAGAACAGAAAAAAACAGAGGTCTCCTATTATCTAACGAAACCCTACCCCGAATCAGGCTTCTTACTGCCATTCTCACACAAAAGTTCTTTGACAAATCCACCCAACCTAGAAGGTTAAACAAAAAGGATAAAGCCGCCATATTCCTCTGAACCATAGACTTAGAAATATTCCTCTCTCTCCATTCCTCAATCCAATCCAATAACAAATCCATATCCTTCTTATCCTCATTAAACTCGGCTAGTTTATTCAGCCATTGCATCCAGACTGATAAATAAGCTTTCCAAGTACTAGGAGCTAAGGCTCTTCTCACCAATCTCAACAGTCTAGGAAGCTCAGATACCACATTTCTTCCGGGCAAAGAGAACCAATCCTTTCTGCATCTGGCACTGCCTCCCGGAATCTCCGCCACTGAAAACGAGAAGGAGCATCAGCCCCCACATTCTCTTTTCCAGGAACATGAATAGCTCTAAAATAAACATTGTGCTTCATACATTCGAAAACAAACATCCTGAGCAACCCAATCACTGGCTTAGAACTGGATGATAGACGGTTGATAGCAAAAACAACCCCCATATTGTCTGAATGAAAAAACACCTTTCTGTTCACAAATTCAGAACCCCAGATTTTTAAAAGCTACCACCAGCGGAAATAATTCTAGAAAAACAAGATTTTTTGCTAAACCAGAAACAGACCAAACCGCAGGCCAAGAACCAGCACACCATTTGTTCCCAAATAGGGCTCCAAAACCATGCGCATCCGAAGTGAATAAATGAAGCTCACTACTCAAAATCTCAGGAGCTTGAATCAAGGATTTACCGTTGAAATCCTTTAAGAAAGCTTTCCAAACTCTCAAATCTTCCTTCACTTGTACGGATAAACGAATCCTAAAATGGGGAATTTTAACTCCCACAGTAGCCAAAGACAGCTGTCTGCAAAATATTCTTCCAACAGGAATGATTTTACATGCGAAATTCAGCTTCCCAACTAAAGACTGAATATCCCTTAAGGAAAGTTTTTTCCTTGAAAGAGCCGCATCAATAGAAGAGACCAAATCACAAATCTTCTCTATAGGAAGTCTACATTCCATGGAAACGGCATCAATGCAGATGCCCAGAAAACTAATGACCGAAGAAGGGCCTTCAGTTTTTTCACAAGCAATAGAGATTCCAAAATCCCTGGCCACCAACATAAAAGAATCCATAAGAATTTGACACGAATTAAGCCCCTCAGGACCCACAAAAAGGAAATCATCCAAGTAATGAATGACAGATGACAGCCCCGAAATCTGTTTGACTACCCATTCTACAAAACAACTAAATTTCTCAAAATAAGAACAAGAAATGGAGCAGCCCATAGGTAAACATAAGTCCACGAAATAAGAACCATCAACAAAACAACCCAACAAGTAATGGCAAGAAGGATGAACAGGTAAAAGCCTGAATGCCGACACAATATCCACTTTCGCCAACAAGGCGTTAGGACCGGCTTCCCTAACCAAATCCAAAGCCTTATCAAAAGACGCATATCTGAAGGCAGATAACTCCGGATCAATACCATCATTAACCGAAAAACCTTTCGGGAAAGACAAATAATGGATCAATCTAAATTGGTTCGGAACCTTCTTAGGAACACCCCCCAAAGGAGAAACTCTTAAGTTTTTAAACGGAGGGACTGAAAAGGGGCCCGCCATTCTACCTAAAGAGATTGCCTTCTGAATTTTTTCCACCATCACTTCAGGAAAATCCAACGCAGACTTTAAGTTCCCTGAAAAAACAGATTCAATACCTTCAGAAAAAGGAATATAAAAACCGTCAGTGAAACCATTTAACAAAATAACCGAGTCAACTCCTTAGCCTTTTTTCTACCGTACAATCTTAACCACGGCGCCATCTTTTCTACTTTCACTGGCGTCCTGGCCTTGAACAACACTGTCTCCTTTTGAGAAAGATTTAGCTTTCTTGAAACATTTGGCACTTGAGTGGATTCCACCACAAAAGGAACATTCATGCTTGTATTTACAAGCTGACCTGAATTTACAGACTCCTTCATTAAATTGAAAGCAAAGCCCTTTCCTAAAGGCCACTGCTGAGGATGCCGTAGAGGGGGCATTGCTTCCACCCCCCGGACCCCGAAAGGGCTGACCTTAATAGAGTCATAAGCTCCAACCATATACCCATATCCCTGTCGTCCCATCTCATTTCAGGCCGAACCGCCAAACGCTGGCGGAACTGCTCGTCATATTTCCACCAGGCAAGCCCGCCATAAGTACGACAAGCGCTAGCAATCTCATCAAGATAGCAAAATAGCGAAGAATATAGTTCTGGGTTCTTCTCTCTAATTACACTAGCCAAAATACAAAATGCTTTCGACCAATTGGACAATGTTTTGGGCAATTTCCTAAATCTCCTTTTACGCTCATCCTCATCTTTCTTACCCGATTCGCTTTTGAAATCATCCTTAACATCAAATATTTGATCAACAGGAAGCAGTGAAAATATTTCAACGAATTTCCTCTTCCAAATCTTCTCCTTTACCTCCTCTGCTAAATGAATGCCCAGAGGACCGACTGAACACAAACATGGACGCCTAAAAGCCTGATCAGATACCTTTGATTGACCCACCATGCTCGCACTACCCGAAACCACAGAACTAGCCTGCTCCAGGGGACCACCCCAAAAGCCACATTCTGGGTGACCCATACCCCAACAGGACCAGGAGGGCCACCAACACTAGAATGGCCACTACTTTCAAGCTGAGAAACTAACTTTTAAACCCTTTAGCATCATATCACATCTTGCATCAGAGACACTCACATTAGGAATAGCAACAGCACCTATACTCTCACCTGTATTAATGGGCACTACAGGGATCTCCCTTGCAGTGACCGTCTCACTCCTTGCTTCCAGACGTACTGACTTGCTGCCTTGCCTCAGGTTCTCCCTTTCTTTATATCTCCTTTTTTCAGGGGTTCTAGACCTTTTGGGTCTCCATCGCTCCCTTGACTGCCTATCCAGGGTTCCCCATACTGAAGATTTGCCTGCTTCCTGACTCTTCCTGTAGCTAATAGGCGAACGGGATCTCACCCGCCGCCGTGACACGGGAATCCTGGAACTGTTCTCTTGCCTTTTTCTTTCAACTTGGACTACCTGAGGCTGAGAGGATGCGTAATCCCTGTTAGCTAACCCTCTAACATTATGACTAACACTATCCTCCCTAGAGCCCCTCACTAAACTAACACTACCAAATTCTTTCCTGTCCACAGTTTCAACCCCTGACCGACTCCCTACCACATTACCCTTAAAGCTACCACTTTCAGGAACTAAGGCCCTAATTAGTTGAGTTAAAGCCTCCAAACCTCTTACCTGTTCCGTAGAGACTAGTCCAGATGTAGACGCTTGTTGTTCATCCTCCTCACCGAAATCACTGTAGTGCTCATTGATCCACAAAGAATCCGCATCTTCCTTCATCCTTGAAGGAAGAGTGTCACTGCTGCGGCCTGCTGAGTTGTATCTAGAATGCACAAAGTCTGGGAAAAAAGAAACATTAACCTGCCTAGAGGCAGCCCCCCTGCAATCCTTACTACTACTCGCTCTATTATCATTCTTACTACACCTCATAACCCCACTTCTAAAACTAGCACAGTCACTAAAAAATTCCCCTTTAGCTAAGCTACCTGTACTAACATCCCCCTCAGCGCTAGCCGCTCCCAATCCTGCATTGCTTTCTTTTAGCTACTGCTTTTTAGCCACTTCCTCCTGAAATGGAACTTGGGCCTACTGATACCCTAGGCTCCAAATTGCCCCCCGGCCTATTAGCCGTTATAGTCTCCTCCTGACCAGTAGTGTCCTGCAAATTGCCCCTCATGTTAGCCCCCTGAGAGGCCGTAACTTTCCTGTCATGTAGCACCCCAGGCCTGTAAGCCGTAATCAAATCCTGGCCTCCGGAACCTCCAGGGCCTGAGAAGGCCGTAATTTCCTGAATTGGCGCCAAAATACTTACAGATGACTCCTCCTCCGAATCTTCCTCTCCAGCCGCCATTGCCGCTTCATCCGCCATCACCGCTTCACCGGACAAGCCTCCAACACCAGAAAAAGAAGAACTATTACCTGCTGCAGTCTCCTCAAGAAGAAACCGTGTCTCATAAGGCCTGCTGAAGCTTCCGGTCCCGGTTCCGACAGCTCCGCCTGAACAGATCCTCCTGCTTCCACCGACAACTTCACCGGCCTCCTCTTCGGCTCCCGGACTCCTGTCTCCTCCCGTTGGACGGACTCAGCCTATCTGGTCGGTGGGATCTACGAACCGGCCTGGATACCTCACCGCCCGCCGTGACCGCACCTCCAGCTCCGACGTCTTCATCCGCAGCAAGCCTCCTCTGTATCCATTCCGCACCCTTCGACATCAGCAGCTCCTGGACTGTTCCGAAAATCGCCTGGAAATCCGACATGGTGAGTAAAAACAGGGACGCTTTCTTCACTCCTGCTCTAGAAACCAACGAGTGAGCAACGGCTCACGGTACCACGCCCCTATGCCTAGAGTGAGGTCATTGGCCCCTCCTCTCATAGGCATTCTTCCGGGGCCCGATTTATAATGGCCCTTTAATTATACTCATGTGCATCTTCTTTAAAATTATAATTGATGGAAGCTATATTTTGCATTGGCAGAAATAAATAGTATTTCTCATTTTATTTCTTATTCTAGTGGGAAATTATATGAAAAAAATGGTGATAATGCATAAAAAAGAGAGCATACATATTAGAATTACTTTTTGTATGTACAGAAGTGCCATAAAATTATTAAATGTAAGTGAAATCGATTGTTTTCTAGCTGATATAGACCACTCTATTATTGGACAGGGACCATACATTCTATACATGTAAAAAAACAAAAAGGCTAAGTTATTCAGAAAAATATTCTCCATTTTGTAAATAAAAAAGGAATGCAATTGAAATAACATAACTAAATTATAAAAAAAATACCTTATTTTAAATATAAAAAGTAATGACAGAAAATGAGTCTGTATGTACTACGGCCCGCTTATGGCATATATCATTTACGATTTTAGGCATTAAATTACTTGAAAAACGTTTACCTATTTATATTTTAAAATGGAACCAGACCATTATACACTTTAATTCAGGACTTCTCTAATGACATTAAACAGCTTCACGCCCTTCTGTGGAACGAATTCGCACATATATTGGGAGCTACAAACATTGGCTGATTCCGTTACATAACATAAAAACGTAAAACATAATGAAAGTGTTTTTGGTTTAAAAAATAATAATTCAGTGTTGCTGTTCATAAACTATATGAGAAGATATTTTCCTCTTTAAAAATATTTTTTCTTAAAAGTCATGTCCGTTGACTGACCGAACCAAACACAACTTACCGTACCTTTGCTAATGCTACGCTCATATTGCGTAAAGCGCATGCGCCCTTTCTAAGTGTTAGAAGGTTGGTGCCCTCTAGGTGACGCTGTGACTCTAAGGCACCCTGTTCCGGTCCCCTTACTTTGCTGTCAGTGTCATCGGCTCCTAGAGATTGGCGGAAGTGCCGCGTATTCCAGCAGTCCTGTTTAAGTTGATCTTCCATGGAGAAAACCAGAATGCAGCTACCGCAGGGTCCCGGTTCGCTGTGCTTCGATAAGGACGATTTTATGAAGGTTGAAATGGGGCATCTTATTCTATATGCTTTTGTATATGTTTAGTGTTCTAAGGGTTTTCCATGTACGATATGTATAGTGAGTCGATGGTACAACTTGTATATACTCTAAATACTAGGAACAATTTGTTATTGTGTTTTTTCTAACTTTATTTACTTTTAATAGTGTTTAAATGAGCATCTATGTTATAGTTTAATATAGTGCAAGACTGTGACTACTTGTATTTGCATTGTAAGTTGCTAAATTAAAGGGGCATTAAAGAGTAATATTAAAACAATCATGTGCTAGTGCATTTTATTATTGTACTGTTTAAATATAATTTTGTGTAACCCCTCAAATGTGATTAAACACATAGTTGAAGACAGTTCCAAATTACATAGTAAAATAGTAGATGAGGTTAATAAAAGACAGAAGTCCATCAAGTTCAACCTATACAAATCTTAAAGGGATACTAAACCTACATTTTTTCATAATTCAGATAGAAAATTCAATTTTAACAACTTTCTAATTTACTCCTAATTTCAATTTATCTTCATTATCTTGCTATCTTTATTTAAAAAGCTGTAATGTAAAGCTTAGAAGCGACCCATTTTAGGTTTAGCACCCTGGATAGGGCTTGCTTATTCGTAGCTACATTTAACCACCAATAAGCAAGCAAAACCCAGGTTCTGATCCAAAAATGGTCCGGCTCCTAA